>NW_027464601.1:977500-1277500 GCF_043290135.1 Rhipicephalus microplus | reverse complement strand
CTAAAGAATAAGTGTATACGTCAATCTGCTTAATTTTGGGCATCTTAGAGGTAGTATTCTAGATAGCGTCGTGGATGGCTTGATGTTCAATCACAAGAGGAGTGGCTTCCGTAGATAGATAATGCTGGTGGCCACTGACAAAATTATGCGTAGTAGTCAGGACTGATGTCCTTCCGCCGGCTGTAGGATAGCAGCATCTGTATATAGTTTTTTGAGGTATTAGCGCATGGGGCCTCGATGGTGGAGCGTGCGTCAATTGTAGATGATGTATCGGAGTGCCGTAATTTTGTTGTTTTATTAGATGTGATGGTGGTGGATTCCCAGGGAGGCATAGACTCGGGCTGGTTGTCAATGCGAGAGCCACGTTGAAAGTGAGCATGCAACGCAGCAACAACTGGCACAAGTTGCCTTTTGATTTCATGAGCTTTTCCTCTTTGCGAAATCAGCTCCGCACTTGTGTTAAGCTTGGCGTGCTCCACTAAAGTTGGTATGGGAGTGATGCAAGGTAAGGCTGTTATTGTGCGCATAGCATCACGGTTAATAGTCTCCAACTGTGCCAACTGGGTCCAAGCTAAGCGTTGAAATTGCACCTGGTATAAAATTCTTGGCTGCAGAACTGTGCGGACAAGCTGTCGAGCTACATGTCTACCAGCTCCAGCTGCTTTCGATGCAATGCGGTGAATCAGATGAAGTGTTATTGTGGAACACTGTCGGACTTTGCGAAGCCAGTGCGCTCCACTGCCGGACTGGTGAATATCAAGACATAGTATGTGGACCTCCAAGGCCTCAGGAATGGTCGCTGCACCTAGTGTAAATGTAAAGGGGCATCTTGATTTTTCTGCGTCCTGCTTTGTTAGCTACCAGAACAAAGCTTGATTTTTGGGTGGACATGTCTAACCCTGTGTTGCGAGTGTAGCTCTGAAGAGCATTAAGAGCTTTCTGACGCTTTTGTGCTTGTTTTGAGACGTCTTTATGCACATACCATAAAGTCACATCATCAGCGTATATAAAAAATGTCATGTCTGGAATTCAGCGTAGTTGCCATGCTAGAGGTATTAGAACAACGTTGAACCGAAGAGGAGCCAAAATGTAACCTTGCGGGACACCTCTGTTGGACATGAACCAACCATCAAGCTTTCCATCTACTCTTATCGCAAATGTGTGGTTGGGAAGAAAAGAGTAAATGAATCTTACTACTCGCAGTGGAAATCCGAGCTCAATGAGGTTGGATAAAACGATGTCAATGTCTATTTTTTCTTAAGCTTTTGTTACGTCCGTTGTTATTACAGTGCGTATTGCGTGGCTGTGTGGAGAAACTTGTAAAATGTCATCCGTCAAGATAGAAAGACTGTATTCAGTCCCCAAATGAAAACGGAACCCGATTTGAGCCGGATGGTACTTCTTGTGTCGTTTAAGCCTCCAGGAGCACGTGTGACCAGCATAGTTTCAGCAAGCTTGCAGACAGTAGCAGTCAATGAAATTAGGCGTAAGAATTGCAGGCTATTTGAAGACTTTCGAATTTTGGGATTTGGATGACAACTAAGTGTTTCCCATCAGAAGGGAGGTCTATAGTTTCCCATACTTTATTATTAGCCTGCAGAAGTGCATCGGAAGCTTCACCTTCTATGTTCTTGAAAACTTCGTATGGAATACCGTCGGAACCAAGTGTTGTTCCTTGGTGAGAAGTTTGAATCACCGCTATTATTTCGGCCATGCCGAAAGGACAGGATATATCGGATTCGGCACACAGCTCAAGCTCGTCGATTTGGAGGCACGTTATAGAAGATGCGCTATCATACTTTGGGAAAAATGTTCTTGCAGCCTGCTATGCAAATTCTTGTGACGTGCTTTGCATCGATAACCTAACGCTCGCAGCAGGGTCAGGTTGATTGTAGCCGCGTTTCATCGACTGGAACGTACGCCAAAGGGCTCTGTTTCCCACGCCATATCCAATTTTTTCACACCACTCTTGCCACCGCTGTCGAGAAAGCTGCCTTTTGTGCCGACGCGCCTTAGCCGATATATGGTGGGCATGTGCATGGCTACCTGGTGCATCTGGATTCCTCGACGCATACAGCTCCACCAGACGTCGCTTCGCCGAGAGTCTTGAAAGGGCGAGGTCTGGTGGAGGTTGTTCTTTGTCAACGGTGGTCACGACTTTGTTACTGCGGAACAGTTCTTGCAAAGTGGGAAGAATTTCTGGGGGCTCTGTGGGAACTTTATCAATTGATGATTTCCGAATTTTATCCCAATGCATGATCGCTACGCATCATCAAATTTTCCTTATGCATGCTCTTTGTAAACCAATAATGATTAGCATATGATAACGGCCCAAGTATCCGGCTCCACTCGCCATTGCGTCGTTCCAGGACCCAACGACCATGTGAGATCTAAAGCATGCGTTTCCGATGTTGAACGTACTGAGCAGGTAGACACGGCGTGATGGTTCAACAGAGTAAATGTGGCATCAGTCATGTTGTTTTTTACCTGGCGTCCTCATTGGGAGTTGTGCTTGTATCTCCAATCTGCATGTAAAGCATTGAAATCTCCACTTACGAGGATAGGAATCCCCGGATACGTAGAACGCAGATGTGCTATCCATCCCTAGACCTGTACGCTGTGATCTGGCATAAAATACACTAGTATGACAGGAGTCCTCAATGGTCATGTCAGAAAAACGACAAGTTCTTGATTGCCACTGCACTATGGTGCCATAGTAATCATTGTATGAGGAATACGCAATGACACCTACACTGCGGCTTTTCCCGGAAATGAACCCATAGTCTTAGCACACCTATCTGCAATGGACGGGTTATGATACCCAATAAAAGTGTACAGAAAACATAGCTTATTATGCTCTTGAATAAGTAGTGCCCATATATGTAGCCTGTTGTATTCAAGCTTGGTTTTAAATTTTCCTAACTTGGAGCTTAAGCCTCGACAATTCTATTGTTGAATTCCGTCGCGTGGCAGCTTCTGCAGAGAGTTAGCCATGATGCAAGCAATCCTGTATGAGTACCGTCAGTTGAGCAAGCTGATCCAAAACTGCTGTCCAAACTGTTTGGTTGACTTGTTGTGTCGTGTGGGCTGCAGGCGTAACTGGGGAATGTGCACTCAGTGATTCGTTGCGTGTAGGTCCTGTTTTCTGGCGCTTCAGAATGACCAATTCTGAACGTTTGCGTAGCCTCTCAATTTCCTTGGCTAATGCTTCTATCCGAGCGTCAATATCATTATGGCCATTATTCGATTCAAGCAGTGGTTCAGCTAACTTTGGTTTCATTGTCTGGGTCTGTCTGCCTTGTTTAACCACTGAAGAGTACAGTTGTGTCTCGGACGCTTGTATGTCTCCGTCCGTGAGTGCCTCCGGCTCATCAGTAATAACTTCGAAGCGATTGTTAGTTCTTACTATATTGTGTTTTGGTGTAACCTTTCGTAATCTCACTGTGGCCTTCTGTTTAGTAGGACAGTTTATGCTTGTCATGGCGTGCTCATTAGATTTACATAGGTCACATCGGTATTGTAGTTGGCCCTCAGGTGTGAGCTTTTATAGGTCAATCGTATGCTGTTGGCAAAATACCTGCATGTGTCCCCGTTGAGAGCAATGGTAACAGAAAATTACCCGAGGAGGGTAGGGTTTAAGGTGCAACCAACAACCATAGTAGTAAAATTTGTCCGGAATACATTGGGGCCTTGCACCGTTACCAAGCAAGTACGACTTTTGCCCATGAATCTGGCCGCAAGAACCTTTACCGTCACTCAATGGGTGGTCAAGATACCATGGCTATATATACAGGGTTGTCAGTGTTAGGTTGTGTAGGGCGAGTGGTTATGTGTTTGGCGTTGACTTTGCTATTGTTGCATTTGTGTTAGGCCCACGTTTGGTGGGTGTATGGGTGGTATTATACCCTTCGGTACGTCATGTTACTTGCATGTTTGTGCTAACGCAAATGATAAATATTAATTTTTGTTCACCACCACAAAACGCTGCGGATATTCTGCAGAACTTTTGTATACTTTGTGCAGATGTCGCGCAGATATTCTGCAGGCATGTTGCATCTTGCGAGGTTACGAATGCTCTGCAGACTTTTTGCAGAACAGGTGTACCGATTGTGTACACGGAGGTGACAGGCGGTGACAGGATGTTTATTACTTGTCATCAAATATTCCGCATCGCGGTCGGCTAATGGTCTGTAGAAATTCTGCAGATTGGATGCAAGTTTTTTTGTAAGATCACTTACTGAAGTTTTCCTGCAGCGAAAATATTGTGGCCTGTAGGCATGCTTTTTAATACGGATTATGTAGTAACAGATGTGGTGTCTGATGCTGCAATGGTAGTTGCATGGTTGCACTCAACAAATCCGCCTTTGAGTTAACCTCATTTATTTCATCCGGTGTTATGCTAATACAAAAATTCACAAAGGCTATGAATTCATCGGTGAGCTGATGGAGAAAACAAAACATGAGGACGGATCTTGGTGTGGAATCAAAACTGAGGTTGCTAACCTGTTTCGTCTTGCTTCTCTGTGCTTTTTCGTCGAACCCTGAACAGACGCGGCCACAACAAAAACGATCACTGAGACTACAAACCACGACAGAAACACTGGCTTCCATTTCGCAACTGGATTTTTCTGCGGGTTGGATGTCTATAAGAAATACTTCTTTCTCTTTCTTCCAGCTTATGAGAGTTTGCGAGCTGTGTGATTCAGCACGTGCGCTGTTGACGGCATGCAGTGAACCATTTTTGTTCGTCGGGCGGCTCACCAAACAACGCGTGAAGGATCAAGAGTACTTCATGGTCCTGTACGTTCCACAAATTTATTTCTCACAATATTAGGATGGGGGACTGGGAATGTTGTAAAAGACGGAACGTCCCATTGACACAGCAGCCGCCACTCACGTTTGGGTGAGCCAGAAGCCAGGCACCACAATTGTAACTCTGCAATAACGTCGGCATTACTTAAAAAAAGCAAGCAACAATGGGGTGTGACCTTCGCATAAATATATATACGCACTTCCAGTTTATTTCATTGGGGCAGCTTTCCGACGTCACACGCAAGCGAATCATGGTCAAGTGACGCTGCGAATATCAATTTTAGAGTCAGCGTTGTTTTCTTGTATTACAAATTTTCTATGTTGAATATCTTCAGACAGCCTGCCCTTATCACTGCTGTTTTTATAGCATTAGTTCGTCTTCACTTCAGCGTACACAACCCACGAATAAGATATGGGGGGTCCAACAGTGTTGGAGTGCCCTGAGATGCTCAGCAATGCAATGTAATCGGCGAAGTGCATGTTACTAGGTACTCCTTATTAACTCCTATCTCTAACTGTTCTAACTGTTCTAGGCCTCTGAAAACCTCCTGTAAGTAAGCGCTAAATAGCATCGGGGAGATTGTATCCTATTGTTTTACACCCCTCTTTATACTTATTTTGTCGCTTTCTTTATGGAGCACTATGGTGGCGGCTTGTACCCTGTACATTTCTTCCAGGATGTTTTTATATGCTTCACCGACGCCCTTATTCCGTAGTTTCTGCATGATTGCTAATATCTATGCTGAATCGAACGCCCTCTCGTTATCTAAGAAGGCCATATATAGTGGTTGGGTCGATTCAGAGATTTTTGTAATTACCTGATTCATAGTACGAATGTGTTCGATTGTTGAGTGACCTGTTCGAAATTCTGCTTGATTATTTGGTTGACTGAATTCTAAGGTTGTCCTAACTCCGTTGGCAATTACCTTTGCAAATAGCTTAAATGAGAGCGAGCTGATCGGCTTGTAATTCCTCAAGTGTTAGTCGTCCCCTTAATGATGATGTAAGCATTCTTCCACGACCCGTACCCTCCCCGCGAGAAAAAAGTTCGTAAATAGGGCGGACAGTTTTTGCCACAATTTATCCCCTATCTTTCAGCATATCTGATTTTACCAGATCCTCACCAGTAGCTTTGCCTCTTTGCATTCGCTCCAAGGTTTTCCTGACTTCTTCTGTCATCACTGGTGGTATTTTATTTTAGTTACGGCTACCATTTTTGTAATGCTCATGGTTGTCCCGACTACTGTACAGATCTTTGTATAACTCCTCCGCTACTTTAACCATCATATCCATGTTCGCAGTTACTTTGCCTTCTTCGTCCTTCAGTGCATACACCTGCTTTTTGCCTACTCCGAGTTTCCTCTTCACCTCTTTGACGCTTCTTTCCTTCTTAAGGCTGTGTATAATTCTCTCCATGTTATACTGTTTTGCATGGGATACCTTACGCTTATATTCAACTTCTGAAGCCCTAACAGTCCTATTTTTTGCTGTTGTGTTTGAGGCTTTCATGGTTTGACGTTTTTATGAGGTTCTCAGACTTTTGGGATAGCTTGCTTGCGGCCTGTCTAAGTACCGTACCTTCGACTTCTACTAAAAGCTCCGTAATGATACTCGTCAGATTATCTCTAGTTGCGTGAACGCTAAGGCTGGTTTCCTCAATGAGAGCCGAGTATCTGTTCTGAAGCGAGACTGGATTTCTGTACTTTCCATCTCAGCGTTACATCATTTATTGGCTTCTTGCGTATCAGGTTCTGTCGTTCCTTCTTCAAGCCTATGCCAAGCAAGACTGTATATGGTCACTGTATGGTACCTTACCAAGCACTTCTATATCCTGCATGAACGCAGGGTGCGTACTACGCATAAATTGTATTTAATTCTTCCTTTAGCCATTAGGGCTCCTTCATTGTCACCTACAGTTCATTTGTTTTCGGTAGAGGGTATTCAAGATCCATGAATTATTTCGTTCTGTGAATTCTACAAATTTCTCCCCTCAGGAATTTCTAGTACTTCTACCATAATCCCCAACTACCTAGTGTTTGGCTTGCTTCTTTCCTATTTTGGTATTGAAGCATACCATGTTTTTACCTTACTCATGGCCGATTCCACCTTCATATATGCTTTCATCTAATACGTCATCATGACCGGACGTATGCGCTTAGGCCTGAAGCGCCTTCATTTTGTACCTCTCATGGAGTGCATTTACGCTTCCTACCACCATTTCATTAATGCTATAGTATCCCTTTATTTTACCAGCTATATTGCTGTGAATAAGGAACCCCCCACACTTGTTTTCTTCTGTCGGCCAAGCCACGATAGCAAAGGACGTGCCCATTCTGTTGCACTGTATGTGCCTCGTCTGTCCTCCTAGCTTCATTGAGCCTTATTACATCCCAATAAACCCTTTATTTCCTCGAATAGCGCGACTATACTCGCCTCCCTAGGGTATAGAATCAAACGTTGCGAAGTTCAGGATCTAACTACGGTCTTACCCGACCCACAGATTTTTGGCACCCTCTGCATTGTCGCAGATCTGACTGCCGGCGGGGTCAGTTTCTTCGCACCCACTGGGTACTGAGGGCTCAGGGTTAACTGGCGTATTCATGTGGGAGGTAATGGTCAGATACTGCACCAGGGTGGTCAATTCTTCTCTGATGATGAAGTGCGTTACCGGCGGTGGTCACCGGTGAGGCCACATTCCAGGCTTCTTAACAGAATTCCTTTTCACGTGGATAATTTTCATTTAAACCAGGTGGAGAACTTCGCAGCTCGGCGGTTCAAACCACAGACGTTTTGCACGTGAGGCTGATACTCTAGCCACTACACCATCGCTACCAATATGCTCATGTGTACCATCTAATCTAATCTTCCAACCTAACCTTCTATACCCGCCTCACACGTTTCCCTTTCCTTGGATTTCAGTAAGTTACTCTTAGTGGCCAGTGTTTATCCTGCATGCTCATTACTTGCCGGGTCCATATCTGATTCTTCTTCCTGATTCTAACTACCTCAACCCCCCTTTCTTCTTCCTGATTCCAACTACCTCAGCCCCCATTTATTCAATGGCCCACTCTGCTCTATTCTTGTCTTTTATGCTTACAGTGATCATTTATCGCTTTGAAGGCACCACAGGGCAGCAGAAAGCGCTGGCAAGGTTGACTGGCGCAGCACGGGAGATACCTTTTCTCTAAAGTGAGCTTATCCAGGATAATGATGATGATTATTATGATGTTGATTTATCGCATAAAATATACGGACAAATGACCAGCGCTCTGGTGCATTCGATAGAACATCAAATACGTTATTCGATTGGAATCATTGCGCATTTGATCGGACGAAGACAGGAGGAAAAAGACGGAGTAAACGTTTACTCTGTCTTTGCCCCCTGTGTTTATCCGATATAACGCGCAACAACTTGCATCAAAGTTAGGTGCCAGCTCGCCAAGGAAGAAGTTTTTAAATTCCGAATTTGCCGGTTCACTTACTGCCGGCAGCAATTTATCCTTTTGTTGTCTTTTCTTTCTTCACTCTTACATTAAAGTTACTTTCCTGGTTATCAAATGTAATCAAAAGTCATAATGTAACTTTCCTGGTTATCATTGCTTGTTAGTTCGGTATATTATTGCGTATAACAAAAATAAGAACGAGTCCTTGAATTCCTGCTTTTTTCATTCGTTCAGGGCTGACAACAGTTCGAGATGTGCGCGAACCCATCCCAGTAGCCTAGTGATGATGACTTTTTATTGCTCACCCGTGGTTCGCGGTAGCAAATCCTCACTTCGGCAGTTCTTTTAGATGAAGGCGAATTGTTAAAGCATTGCATTGTTAAATTTTAGTGCACGTTAGTGAGCTCCGGTGGGCCTGATAGAGGGCTCTACACGACGCTGCCTCTCAATCAAATAGTGCTTTTCGAACGTAAAATCCTAACTGTTATTGGTAAAATGTACAGGCATAACAAGAAGTTGAAAATGCAGAAGTACGAAACTGACAAGTGCGTGGCAGGTTGTCAACCACTGGTAAGGCTATTATTTTAGCTGTATGGCTAAGCGGTTCTGTGGTGGATAAACTTGAATAGACTTATGATAGACTTCTGACTCACGTGAGGGCAGCGTAATGTTCGCGATAGCTTTTGGCTATACTACTCGTGAATTATTGATCCCCACCGCATAGGCCATGATCTAGCCAACTTTGAACACACCACCCTTTTACTCTCAAAAAGTGCGGGACAAATTTTCGGCACTGCATAACAGTCGAAGCCCCATACGTGCCCTGTTGCAAAAACCAGCGCCTCCGGGTACCCGCGTCCTGTGCCATGCCCGATTATGGGCCCTGTAAGGCACTGGTACCAGCGCCTCCCAGCACAGGTACTGGGACGCTGCCGCTGCAGCGTCCCAGTACTCGACGCAAAATGACTTGACAGGGTTAAAACGGGGGTACCCTTTCGCCTTAAATAAATCAATATATAAGCAAAATATAGCGCGCATTTACTATAGAAAGTAAAGAAAATGAATAAATAGAAAACATTTTCCCCGTATCTGCATGTTACACCGCAAATGTCGTCGAAAGACGATAATCTTGCGTCTAGAGAGAGTGAACAGCACGTTTATGTGATGTTATGCCCAAGAAAATCGGTGAATAGTATTCTGCAGGCGCTGCGTTAGAGTGCCTCGAGCGTGCAGCGGAGGCGAACGAGCTCATCAAGTCATGTCACACGTGAGACATGAGCGTTATCTGGCTGTTATCCTGGAAAACGGGGTGCGCGCCCTGCGTGCCCGTCTCTGAGGTGTTAAGGAGTAGAGCACAAGGCGATGGGTTGGTGCCATCACCGTGTCGTCCTAGCAAGGCTTTGGAAACACTTGCCGTTCCGTGCAAGAGTTGCATGGCCAGCACAGCGTTATAAAGGCTACGATGCTTAAAACTACTTATATATGCTCTTTCTAGTAATCAATACATAAATAATATTTACGTGTTGTTATGGTGCCTCAGATATGCGCTATATTTGCTTTTCAATTGACAATCACACAAGTATGAACGCTGAACCTTGAGCAATAATGGTGGGCGATGCGGATGGGGTCGGCCGTATGGAGTTTCGTTTGGTCACTTTGATTACTTTTAGAGTACCATATTATGGACAAACAGACAATTGTACAGACAGACAGACGGACCAAAGTTTATGTGTCGAAGGTTCCCAACAAAGAGTATCATCTTTATTAAAGCGCCCCCTGACAAAATATAAACTCGCTACTTTCTGCTTACGATCTGAGTACAATACCCACTGTGCCACGCCAGAACGTACATGGTGGGTTGTAAAATGACTTTTTATCCAAAACAGCGCACTGTTCGACTTCATGTTTACAAGCCGCATAATCAAGATTGACGCGATAATCCTTTCCCAATAAGAATTGCGTCTTGATCCGACAGTGATGAACGGCTTCCGGGCGCAGAATGACGTGCGGATGGTAGCAAGAGCGCAAAGTTTTTTGAAGCATACATGTCTCAGCTCTGAAAAATCTCAAATTGACTGAAGTAGCAACCACCGATTGTCGGCTGTTGCTGCCGATAGTTTTTTTTTTCCTTTGATAGTCACTTCTCACACTTGCTACTGGTCAACATGAACAGATGGTTTAAAATGTCTTGTTCAGTAGATATCCACGCACACGAGTGAATATTGAGTATTTTTTTCGTGCAAGCGATGATGTAGCAGTACACATACGGCGTGCCAGATCACATATTTGCAGTTATATTCATACCTGCAACTAAAGAACCACCAAAGAAATTACTAATGCAATCCGCTGAAAAAGTATGCCAGTATGTTAGTTCACTAATGCGTACCAAATAACCAACTCAAATTTGCGTGTTCTTACGTGCGAGTCAGGGAAGTACCGGATCCTGTGCTCAGAAGGAAGCTTTCGGTGATAACCTGCGTTGCTGAAAGCATGACACATCGATCGTCACAGCTCCAAGTGTGGGCACCTCACACGTGAAACAATGGTTGATTTAGGCTTAAGGGTGTTTAAACTGTACTTTGCAGTCATCCTTACACTTTATTGTTGTGCCTACGCAAAGTAAAAAGCTGACGTGGCCAGCACAATATATGCCTCGCTTCGACTGGGCACTGGGTAAGACCGCTCTCGACGCAGTGAGTTGGGATGGTTGAAGATTCTGCTTTTGAGCTTCGGAACATTCCTAACTGTTACCTGAAGTAAGTAGCAGGATAAGCATGGCCAGACATCCGTTTATGCGGTGTGGTGAAATCTAACGACAGCTATTTTTCTCGCCTCCACTGCGAAACCTTGCAAATCGATCGAGAGAGCTCATTTACGTTTCGTCAACTTGGCAGCAAAAACAGTGTCCTGTTTCTATTAGGATTGGCGTGCAGCTTCAGGCTTACAAGTACTGCAATTTTCAATCGTTACAGCAATACACGGCTGATGCGAATATGGCTGTATACATGGGGGCACATGTAAAAAAGTTGCATTATAATTTCTGCAAAACGTACGTGTACCGCAAAAGTTACGTATGCTCGGTATCTGTTATGGTAGCATCTCTTCGTGCCGTCGAATCAAACGTTTTATATTCAACGACACCGAAGCATACCACGACACACGCTAAAATAATGTACAAGCTGCGCTGGTAAAAACGGTGGGTGCTCCAGTATATTCGCCAGTGCTTGCCAGTGAAAATTCCAGCGCTTCCAGCGCTTCGATGTTCCCACCAGCATCGCAGCGATTAAACCAGCGCCCATACCAGCGCGACACAGCATTTTCTCAGTGCACCCAGCGAAGTGCCAGTGAATACAAGCGTGTTCCAGTGTCTCTAGTGTGTACCAGTGCCGAAAACCCTACTGGCATCATGCTGAGGACGATGTTTTTTTCAATAAGGTAGATTTTTGACATTTAAAATTTAGTGATAACGTACGTGTTCCGAGAGGTCCTCACGAAGCAGCAATTTCCCAAAGAGGAAGCTGTTCATTGTAATACCATCTTGATAATAAGCGTTCGCTTAAAGCCTAAATTCATATAAAAATTTGTTCCTTCGTTTTATCCATTGCAATATACTTGATTACGATAATATGGTGCATGAGCAATTTATTGCATGTGCTCGCGTTTTTCTTTGCTTTATCTTTTCTGTACTTGTATTGATTACTTCTGTGATAAAGTGAATCAAAAATGCAAAAAGTTACATGGACACGTGTTGCTGTGTTAACTTCGGGGATGTATGTAGTTAAAAAGTAGGTGATCTATCCTAACGTCATTGCTTGCAGATTTGCTCGTAATGAAGGGGCCACTGCAAAGGCCTTATCAAGGGCAGTCAGGCAGTTCAAGGCCCCGGAAATATGATTACTAGCAATCTGGCGGGAGCGTTGAAAGCTTTGGGCGTGTTGAATTTCACGAGAAAGACGCTAAAATAAAGCTCAATGGAGAGACTTCTTTTCTTGACTTCTGATACTCCTCAGGAGCGGCGCGACTTATGGATAACGAGTGTATGCACTTGTATATTAGAGCGTCCCGCTACATGTTTTTCAGTCAGCTGAACCTCTTCACAGTAAGCAGCCACGAATATGTTGCTCAGTTATTGGATGCTACTGCTGCTGCAGTGTTTCAGTGTGCGCCTCGTCTTTGCGGAACCTTCTTGTCAGAAGTTTCAATCGGAGCCACGACGGATTTTTTTCAACTGCGGAGGTTTTACGACAGCGTCCGAACTGGCCACGAAAATTATCCGTCCAGAGCACAGCAAGCATGCCTTCATGCTATCCGAGAGTCGTCTTGAGCACCTACCAGTCGACACATTCGCCGACTTGGCAGCCACTAACGTAACTTTGAACAAAGTCCACATCGACAACTTCGACGCAGTGCACCCCAATGCATTCGAAAGACTAAACGGCACACTGGTCGAGCTGGTATTCCTGAGAGGCAGCACCCTGCCGAAGTCGTGGAGTCTTCTCAAGGATGTTGTCTCGCTGATATCGCTGCGCTTCGAGAGGCAGGTAGTGTCGATCGATCAGGACTGGAACAACCTGCCACAGAGTATTCGCGACATATTCATCATGGAGTGTACAGTCTCGAGCATGGAACATGGCGCACTCGCTCGACTGACGAACCTAGAAAAGTTTGATATCACTTCCAGTAGATTCAGTAATTTCTCGTGGTCTGTTTTGCCAAATCCAGCACCTTCTCTGCAAACGATATTCCTCAGGTAAGCTCCTGACCACTGCAGGGATCGAAAATGCTCCGGTGTGTGCAGCACAGCTGTTGTGTATTGTATATAACTCAGTTTTTAAGCCTGTAGGCCTTTTAGCTAACATAAGGAGCCCATGGAGCTAAGTTTGGCTTGCAGAGTGCGAGGTACGAATGCACTGTACCAGTAGTACTAGTGCAGCAATGCAGTACTCTTGAGAGTAATTATTGCTGGATTCCTGCGTAAATGTAATTGCGTATTCTTGTATATCTGTTATATTTTAAGCATTTCCTGTGATGATGACCCACATCTGCAAACAATAGAAGGAGACCTATAACATTGGGTAATGGAATGTCCATGTGAGAATTCTTCAGCTGCTACAATGTTGCGTGCCTCGAAATCACCTATCATGAATCTCACTTCAGTCTTCAGCAAAGACTGCTATTGTTTTTCTGTAAGAAACTGCGAGCTCTTCCATATTTCTGTGCAGGCGAAACGAACTCACTGAAATTCCAAGAGGATTCAATCCAAAACAGTTTTTTGCTATAAAGAGCATTCACCTCGAGTCCAATACGATCACTACCTGGGATGCAGAAACACTTGACGCCGTTAGAACACACCCTAACAGCCCAAGTCTGCATCTCGGTAAGTAATATTGTACTTTAGCAAGTCACGTACCTGCTGCACGCTAATAGGATACAAAGTGATGGTACCACTCCGCCTTTCATGGTCATCGTGTTGTTGCCATTGAAGGCACCTCAAGACCACTCAACTATTTTCTTTATTACTGTGCGGTTGTCATGCCCCATCGTGGCCTGTCAGCCTGCGTATTGATAGAGAGCCACCCATCGTTCGGGGGAGGCACTGTTAGTGGAACTCGGAGCGGCGTAAGCGCAAGGAGCGAGAATGGAGCAGTGTGACCGTACAGCCTTACTGTATTGGCCATACTGTCTTCCTTGCTGTATTTCCGTAACTTGCTAAAATGATGGGATGTAAATAGCATAGCATTTATAGTTTGGCTGTCAAAAAAGTGAAACCCCAAAAATTACCATTCCGGTTGCTATATATACATATCTGTGTGTCATTAGCCAAAACTACAAGTGTATCAAATAGTTACTATTTGTCGTTATACTGCCTCAATTTCTGTATCATAAAATGCAACTTTTACGGCAGCATGATCCCTCTATTGTCCGCAATCAGAGCTGAAATAAGTCGAATCGTTTCTTTGGCGCTTTGAAACTTATTGAGGGAGGCTTTTGCATTCACGTGCCAGGACAGCTCAAATAATTGAAAAGTCTGGAGGAGCGAAAAATTTATATAGTATCACTGGTCACGTTCGTTTAAGCATTGATGTGCATAGCGGCAGAGTTCATGCTACAAGGTTTAGCGTGGGGCTGCTTGGCATATTGCTTTTTCGTCTTATGATTAGCACAGGTGCCTAGCCCACAGTGGCATAGCCAGGCGAAAGCACACCGGGCCGTGCCCCACCCTTCTATATTTTTTTTACCATGACATACAGAGCGAAAAATGACCATTTACCGGAGGTGCCCCCCCCCCCCCCCCCCATCGGCCTTCACGAAGAAATCGACCCAGTATCTGCACGTTTAACAGTAAATGTCGTCGAAAGACGGTAGTCTTGCGTGTGGAGAGAGCGAACAAAACCGGTTGTTTGATGTTCTGTGCGAGAAAATTGGTGAAATGTTTTCTGGAAGCGCTGCGTTAGAGAGTCTCGATCAGTGCAGCGAAGTTGAACGGGAGCATCGAGGCACGTTAGACACGAGCGTCATCTGGCAGTTATCTTCAAAACCGAGGAAGGCGTGCGTGCTCACGTAGAAAGATGTGCACCTTTCTCGGAGGCGATAAGGTGTAGAACGGTAAGCGACGGGTAGGTGCCACCACCATGTCGTTTAGCATATCGTTGGAAACTCCTGCCTTTTCGAGCATCGCGTTGCACTGTCAGCGCAGCGTAATAAACGCTACGGTCCTTAGAATTATTATATGCGCTCTTTTGAGTATAAAACGACACATAAAAGATATAAACGTGTTATTATGGTGCCTCAGATATGTGGAATAATTACTTCTGAATTCACATTCGCACAAGTATGAACGCTGAAACTTCAGCAATATTGGTGGGCGCTGCGTAGGGGGTTGGCCGTTTGACGTATTGTTGGGTGCCGTTTAGGATATCGTTAGCCCACACAAACACACAAGGGTACAGACAGACAGACAGACAGGCAGACAGCCAGCCAGCCAGCCAGCCAGCCAGCCAGCCAGCCAGCCAGACAGACAGACAGACAGACAGACAGACAGACAGACAGACAGACAGACAGACAGACAGACAGGCCAAAATTTTGCGTAGAAACTCCCCAAGAAAGACTATTGTCTTTAAAAATTCTGCCTACGCCTCTGATGGCCGCCGACAATTCCTACGTGCACCCTACCGGGGAAAAACGACAGCCCGTGGCACGAAACAGGTGAAACGTCCAGCAACTCGTCCACATATTATGCCGCCATTAAGCACATATCCCATCGTGTGCAAAAGCAACGCAGCCAATATATATTACGCAGCAAACGGTGTGTCGGGTTTTGAGTGTTGGAGACTGAACACGAATGTCTCTAGACGCTCAGACGCTCGTAATTCATGAAAACTTGACGCTGCCTTAATGGCTTCAGGGGAAAGGTATTGCTGACTGTATTGTATGTAGACCACTAAATAGCCTTATAGTGTAATGTCACAGTAATCAGACCATAGGCATGCGCACGAAAGGACGGGGGATCAGGGCAGGAGGGCTGCTGTCCCTTAGTTACGTAATAGGAGGTGGAAAAAATGTGGCTCATACATTTACATATAAGAGGGGTGGCATACGATGAACCCTCTCTACTCTCACGCCCCTTGCCTGAATGAGAACCCAGCACACGCCTTTGAATGGAATCGCGTAAGTATTAAAGTTCACAAAAAAGGAACGCTTCAAAACACACTGCTGTGAATCTCCGTACCACCTCCCCCCCCCCCCCCCCCGCCTTTCAACGACCTATGTACACCAGCGTATGAAAGAATGCGAGTCCCTGATCTTTGAGAAACCAAAACAGATTGGACGTGGCAAGCAGCTTAAAAAGTGGTACGTCCCACGTACAGTGGGAATCGATGATATGCGAAGCATGAACGAGGAAGCTTCAATTGTCACTCTAAAATCAGCAGAATGTTACGAGGTGGACGTAAATTTGGCCACACATGACTTCTATGTTATGATTATCACGTTTGCGCCTGGCATTTCTGCATATGTGAAGCTAGCCAAATGGCCATGAGCGCGCTATGAGCGTAGCATGTAGTCATGTTTTACGTGACACGCTTGCCATGATTATCATCTTTGTACGTGGGATTTATCTTTGTCGTCTGTTAACGTCACTTAGTAGCAAATTTGGTATCTTTGAATCTAGCGAAACGACAACGAGTGCACAATGAGCATAGCATGCAGTCATAATTTACATGACACACATGTCACGATTATTATGTTGGACGTATCATTTACCTTCGTCGTCCGTTCGCGTCATTTATTACCAAATTTATGACATGTGAAGCTAGCGAAATGGCCACGATCGCATTATGAGCGTACAATGCAGTCATGATTTAAACGACACACATGTCGTAATTTTCATGTTTTGACCTTTCATTTACCTTTGTCGCCCATTCGCGTCATTACTTAATTTGGTATATGCGAAGCTAGCAAAGCGGCAGTGAGAGCATCATGACCATGGCATGTAGCCATGTTCTTACACGACATACATGTCATGACTGTCAAGTTTGCACCAGTCACATACCGTAGTCATTCATTTATGTCACGTAATACATAGCTTGTTGTATGTGAAGCTTGTGAAACGATCATGAGCGAATCATGAGCGTAGCGTGTAGTCATGTTCTTACATGTCACACATTTCATGATTATTATGCTGGTACCAGTAATTTATTTTCGATATTCATTAAAGTCAAGTAATACTAAATTTGGTATATCTGAAGCTAGCGAAACAATTGTGAACGCCTCATGAGCGTTGCATGCGTTATTACATGACAATCATGTCATTATTATCATGTTTGCACCAGTCATATACCTTCGTCATTCATTCACATTGCGTAGTACCAAACTTTGTCTATCTGAAGCCAGTGAAACGACCACGAGTGCATCGTGAGCGTGGCGTGTAGTCATGTTCTTGCATGACACGCATGTGATGATGTCCGCGTGAGGGCCTGTCACTTATTTTCACCATGCAGTCATGTCACACCCTACCAGATTGCGATATGGCATGTGAACGAAACCACTGTAGAAGCAGCAAGCCCCTGGCATGTAAATAATGACATTTATGGCATACATATGTCATAATTTTCTTGTTATCACTGCTCACTTATTTTCGTAGTACAGTCATGTTACGCCATACCAATTTTGGTATAGGTTCCATTATCCAAACGGCTAGAAGTGCTTAATGTCTCAGGCTGTGAAGGAATGAGTAGTAACTGAAGAAAAAAAAAGCGTTACATAAGCGGATGTCTCTGTGTAGCCGCTAGGTGGTGGCCCGAAATTAGAACTACTTCATGCCTTAGACGGCTGCTTTATTGTCAACTCTCTCTACCGGCTCTGTCATTGTTTATTGACTTTATTGTGAACTCTCTTTCGACTTTGTATAACGTGGCCTAACTAAGTTCTTTCTAAACATGAACCCGAGTAAAATCTTTCTCAACATCCAGCTACACAACCCGTATAAGTGCTTCATTCGTTCGCTGCTGCCGCTGAAAGATCTGGCATAAGAGTGGCTGAGCATGAACACAGAGGCGTCTATGCTAACATCTGGAGTTCGGCACCCGAGAAACAACTTTTGAGTGGCGCCGTCCTTAGGGTTCGCATCGCTCAGGCAGAATTTTATCGCTTCTGCTGAAGCGTACGTGCTTGCCTCTCTTTACTTATGTCATACATCCCGAAGTTAAAACACTTATACAAAAGCACTCAGGCTTCTTATCAGGCAGTATTGTAGTCACTGAAAGATTTTTTTATCTCTATATCGATTCGCCTATCTTGGTTGTAACAATCGGAAGCTATTAGACTGTCACTTGTATGCTTTCTCGAGTTAAACAATGTTCATTCAACAATAGGTTACAAATGAAAATTCTAGCATCATGGTGTCGGTCTCGACAAGTAATGGCACGCAATATTCTTGAAAATAAAAGAAAAAACGGCAATTTGAAGATGTTGTGCACTTACAAACCTTCCCACCAAGCAGCCACAGAGCGCTTAAACAATAGCTTTTGTTCTAGTCTTCTCAGTATCATCTGCCATGCGTTATTCTCCCTTTGACCTTGCACCTATCTAAATATTACAAGTGACAGCAGCACACAATGGGTCAGTGAGAATAGCAGCCTCAGATTACATTTATGCTCTCCGGCAAAGCAAATCCGCTCTGTAGAAAAGGTAGCCGACTGACTGACTCTTGACAGCTCGATTTATTTATTGTACTCTCAAGGCCCGAGGACATTGAGTTCGAATAGCGTGATTCAACGCAGACAGAGCAGGCGCAGACACAAGACGAAACGTACCGACAACCATGGACTCTGGGTCGACAATAACCTACTTCCCTCTTTGTGTATTTTTTATTGCTGGTTTTGTCGATTCAGCAAGATAGGCACCGACATTTTTATGGTGAGGTAGGAAAAACAAATCCTTAGCCCGCGTCCGAAAAATATAGCAGGTCGTGCCAATTATAAAAGAAAAACGAACGAGGCATGGCCTGGTGGAATGTTTGAGCGGAAAGCAGTGCAAGGAGAAGGGGCTACACCCCCTGTAAAGTAGTCAAAAATAGAAAAAGCTGTTGTTCTGTTTCAGAATGTTGTTCATGCTGCCAACATATTTTGGCCGAGTTTTATTCTTCGCTGGTGAATTCTGGTGACCGGTAGGTAGCATGGGGCTGTTCTTGGAGTAGTCTCACCATTGGTCTGGTGTAAGAAAGGATGATCTTGACACGCATTCAACCTCACAGAGACTTTCACCTCGAAAGGCTGTAAGATGATCGACGTGGCAGCGCTGGGACCTTCCATTATAAGAGCTACTAAATCAATAAACGTCTGTTTGAAAAGTTTCCACATCTAAAATTTTAGAGTTTTTGTACATTCATTGCACGGGACTTGAATATGATGCCTTTAAAGTGTGTGCATGCTAAAAAAATCTGCAGCTCCGTCGTGTTGGCGTATCCCAAACGATGTTATAGTTGTGTCACAAGAGCCCGTCGTTCACCCATTTCGCTTTTCTTCGTACACACCATTTATAAGCAATATTTGTGAGAAGAAGTAAATATTCTGGCACTTGAATATTTTTATACATGATAATATTTGTAGAAATAACCTATTCAAATGGGCAATGCGCACGCTATATGGTCTACGATTGTGAAGCTACTTCTTGCGAAATACTCAGGATGCATATTGGGCTATACGCCCCAATCCAAACTTCATTCCCCGCTCAAGAAAAAGAAAGCCAAAAATAATGGTGTGGGAAGAACCTGTTCCCGCAAAAGCATACCAGGCTTAAAGCCAATTTAAAATAAATGAAAAGGAGTTTTTAATTATTACTCAAAGCGCAAAATTTTCTAGAGAAAGTCAATTGGTAAAATAAAATTGTGGGTGGAAGGTAACGCATTTGGTGTCCCAAGGGCTCACCGAGCACGGAAAGCTCGCGATTTCTTTAATGTAATAATAATGGGCCAGAGACGTCTGGGCCATGCCCAGGATCAGAAAAGATGTGAAAGAAGAATAAAATAAAATAAATAAGAATAATATATAAAAGAAAAGAAAGTGAACAAAAAAGAAAAGAAAAGAAAAAGTAATAAAACATAATATTAAAAATAGTAAAAACTATAAAAGTAATAATAATGAAATTGAAATGATTTTGAATAAAATTAGAAGTAAAATTGAAAAGAAATAATAAACACAAAAGTAAAATGAAAAAAGAAAGAAAAAACTAAAAGAAAAAATAAAAATAAAATAAAAAGAGAGCTTGTACATAATCCGCAGTCCACAATGTCCGTATCTTCCCTCCGGTAAGTAGTTGTCCGCCAGACCACACGTGGCTGTTCGCCAAAAGGCAGACCTTCCGTCACTTCGTCGAGCTTTTCACCTGTTGACCCACTCTTTGCGTCCTGGTGTACTTCGTTCCAAAATAGCGTCACCGTCTTGTGTTTATATGTTTGTTGCCCTAGTGTATCAAGCGCTGGCCGGCATGGATACAGCGCCCATGACCCCGATGTTCGCGATAGGGTCGACAGGGGGACGCCACGCGTGCCACCTGACGTTTGTTATGTATTTTCCTGTGCGTGTATGTCATGTAGCACAGTTTTCTGCGTCAAGCGAAACGAGACCAATGCCTTGATGCATAATCCTGCAAAATACTCAGGATGGATAAAATTTAGTTGCCAATCTTGTATTTTTTTCTGCGACTCCGAAAAAAAAAATAAGTAAGGTATGACAAAAACCGCTAAAAGCTGTACAAGGGGAGATAACATGCTGTTCTTAAACATCGTTAAAGACCGATTGCCATGTGACACACGAACGTTACGTGTAGACGCTTCTAAAGGTTAAATTACGTTACGGGTGAGAAACGATATTCAAATGACCACACGAAATGTGAAGCTGTTTCGACTCAACAGTATGGTATAAATTGGTTTTTGTAAAAAATTCGGTGCATGCCCAGAGTTTTCGTAATTCTGATTCATTCGCGTTTATTTGGCACCTAACCTCAGAAATTAGTCGCGATATTAACCTAAAACGTCTCCTGGATGTTTCACCGCAACCTGTCCTTAAAGCGTATGATTTGTAAGAAAAGTATGGCCTAACCAAACGAATGAGTTATAAAGAACCAACCTATATTCTTGGTGCACTGGATTGTGTATATATCATTTTAACCCTGCACTGGCCACTTCGATATGCTTTTCTTTTGCTTGTTCTTCAAAAACTTACCCATATTGCCATTGTCCTCTTTTATACACCATTATGCGCAATCAAATACCAGACGTGCGCAAAGGGCGTAGCACAGTCACAGCAAAAGCTGGAAGAGCTGCTTTTCAGAGCCTTTTCTAAACACTCATTGGGTAACTGCTGGAAACACCCTTGTTTATTTCCCACTTTGAAACTATAATAAAACATTTTGTGTAGTAGGCCGGAATTCACTATGCTAGTTTTCGTCAGTTTTTGTGAAGCGTTGTAACCGCTAAACACAGGCAAGGCATTTTGTGCGAATTGTTCATGCAGTGGCTGACAAAAAAAGTGTGCCTGAAGTGGGTATGCGCAATAGTTACTAAGAACAAAAACAAGCTTTTGTAATGAACTGGAGCACTGGACGACCAACTTGTTACGCTATTCGCACAGTGTGACACCTGGTTGTTCTATCACTGTTTTCAAAACGCTTTATTGGTCGCAATAACGTGATTGCTTCTCCGATATCAAAATCTGCCTAAAGCAAGTTTGCCAACAAGTCTCAAGCACCGGCGTGGTTCAGTGGCAAAATACGGGGCTGGCATCTAGCGGATCCGGTTTCGATCCTCACTGTATCAATATTACCAAATCGCTTTTCTAATTTCGTGCGATGTGGTCACGGACACCGGCGGTGGCGGTGGCAGACAACTATGGCGCCGCGCGTTACCCGAGTTGTGCTCTCATAACAGCTGTTGGTGTAATATAGCGGGAAGGCATCAGACCCACCAGTGAGATTGAGAGCTTGATATTTTGAAGCTCTGCACACGAGGAGAAGCTGAGAGCCTTGACTTCGGTTTGGCGAGATAAAGACAAGTGGTTAAGTACGCCCAATGCGCTAAAAAACTAAAAAAAGTTTTCCAGAAAGCTCTAGCACTGCGAAAATCTTGTTAAAACTCCAAGCCCACTTGCGTAACCGTAAGACACTCCTTGGGATGTCCTACTCTTCCTTGTGCGGCATGTTACTGTGCCACATTTTCTTTATCTCGTAAAGACCTTGTGTACCGCAAAATGCCTGTGAAAGCTTCTACATCACTCAACTCGGCATATTACCTCTTTGCGGCAAGTTTCTGTGATGCACAACTATCTTTTTTTTTCTTTTTACAGGGGCTATACCATGTGACTGTCGTATTCGAGTGCTTCTGGAATTTCCCAGGGAGAGGCTTTCAGCGACATGCTCATCCCCGGAAAGTTTGAAACATCGCCAAGTTGATAAGATCCGTGTCGAAGATTTGCAATGCTAAGAGTACTGAAGACGATGGAAATTAAATCAGGCAGTGAACACTGTTGCCTGTCATTTCTCGTGGGCTTTTTGTATTCATTTCTGAGCGATAGTCACAAAACTGAGGACGAGATACATTAAAATGCTTTTTCTATATTTTCACCTCGATAATAATTTTCATCTGAAATGTATATGTGGACGCGTTCGCCACATCCCAGTCAATGATATCCACATAACCCTAGAAGTAATATATTGTGTGTTTATTTACAGCCATCAGTACTTTTAACAGGAACGATTCAAAGTGTGGCTTAATCTAGTTTCAATGACGTCAGCACAGCGAAGTTTTGTTTTCAGCTGCCGAGATGTTACCAATACACGCCGACATACTGTCTGAGCGTATACAATTATTATGTAGGCTACTCATCACTTAGGGACTGGTGTTTCACAGTAGTAACAGAGCATCTTTGAGCGTGCAAGACTCCATCAAATAACAGGAAGCTGACGTCATTGAGTTCGCGGGGGCACGCTCAAATGGGGGTGCAGCTGTCAGCATCGAAATTGCACAGACTTCTCCCTTTTACGCCCGTTTAGTGTCGATGCTGAACGCAAATTAGTCTAGTGCATTGTTGGCCTTGAGCCTAAATCCTTTCGCAACACTTATTCGATGTGGCACATTGGTTCTGTTGAGAGAAATAGAGTGCATTCACGAACCTTACACCAACACCATGACCTATTCCATGGGAACAAGGTATCCACATGTGAAATAAGCGCCATCAACTTGTGCATGCTGTAACTGGCGCCACAAACTTACACGACACTGAGACGTCGGGCAAGCAGGTCTACGCTCATCACAGCCGCGTGCGTCGTTGTCGTCAGTGGCAGTATGCTGGTGACGACAGACTTGCGCAACTTCTCCCAGACTGGCCAAATTTCCGGCGAATACCACGACCAAAATCGCTCCCTCGAGATTCATCAAGCCGAGTACTTCAGCATCGAGTACGTTAAGACCACGCTGCGCTTTATACGCGTCCGCTTCTGGGTCGGCAAAGTATACGGCAGTGGTAAATTGACGACCAGATAGCACAGGCACTGCCAGAAGCAAAGCGAGTGGCGTAAAAAACACCGCATGCGGTCAGCCTAGTGCAAATCCCACTCATTACCATGTTGACCGCGCAGTACAGACGTAAAGCAAAGAGTGTAACAGTTCCTTTGGGAGAGAATTAGACCATGAAGATGTCTCAAGAGTGAGCCCAATGAGCTTCTGCATTTGATCTCGCGTCCCATTGTTAACTGGAAGGCGAGGCACCTCACTACCACATCGTGTCTCTGACTTGAGGCTCTCGAATGCACTTGCGTTGCAACGCAAGGTTCACCATCGCCATCACCTTGTAATTACACTGTGGCATGGATGCCATGGAGCTTTTCGATTACTGTTGTGGCCATCTAACCACTGCAAAAGTTTTACCCTCAGTACATGCGATTATTAGTGGCCCCTTTGGAGGATGTCGCAAAATAGTAACGGAGCAACTTGGAGTGTTCCACACTATCAAAAAAGAGGAAGCTGAGGTGGCATCGAGTGCCCGGGGCATAACCATGTGGGTGGTGCAGCCGTTCGCGAACAACATCGGCAACAAACGAGAATGTCTCTCTTTTACGTCAAGGGAACCAGCCATTTCGCTACACCTTGCACAAATCAAACCAGTCCAGGTTATGCTGTGGAGTGTTCGTGTCAAGCGTGCTTAAGCCGTACATAAGCATAGTGGATCTACAAGTGGAGAAATTCGATACTATCAATATCAGCAGATGACGTGGTGTTTTCTTTTAACGGTAAGTTTGGTGCATAGATATGTGGCACTTCATGTGATGAGTTATCTTGTGAACGTCGCATTCTACGTAGTTATGGTTGAGTAATCTTGCGATAAAATATACAGGCCACAAGCAACGCTGATGGCCTATATACCAGTACGAGGCACCCCAACAGCTACACTGCATAGACATGAGCTAAGCGGAAGCAGTTAGATGTTTTTCATTGTCCAGTACTCCCAGTATGTGTGGCACCCAATAGTCTATACGCTCGTGATATGCAAGTAGGCTGCCGTCTTCGGAGCTCGCCGTTGGTCACCGAAGCAACACTGAAGAAGACTGATACTTGATGTACAACCGTCTAGAGGCCCTGTTGTTCGTACTGCGGGCAAGCCGGACAATTCTACCGAACATGTCGTTACCACTAAGTGGGTCTCCATGTATTTTTGCCAAATGGCCCTCGTCCATGACCAGGCGAGCAACCACTGTAAATAGAGATCTTCATCTCGAATCATCGCAATATCAGACAACGGTCGCACGAGCCCCGCTCGCCTTTGCCTGCTCGCTACAGGTCACCTAGCCCAGCCTATACTGGAGCGACGCTACAACATGCCGCTTACCCAGTTTTGCAGGTCGAGAAAACGGAAATCAATAACCTCTGAAGGGGGGGCCCCTGACGCTGACTCTACTAAAGATCCTTCACCACGAAGATTTGACTGCTGCAAGGAGTCCAACACACTCAATTGAACGTGGTACGCAGAACACTAACGTCAAACATTGCTGTAATCTTTGACAAAGTTGAAGTAATGCGTTAATTAACACTGGAGCAGACACTTCCGTTATGAGCATGGGCTTTGCCTGCAACCGAAGGTTTTCACCCAATTGTCTGATTTGCAGATTCGCACGGCCGAAGGCCATCTCTTCAGGAGACTATGCACGACGTGATTTCGTATTCACAGATTTACGTATCTTGGAAATTTTCGATGCTGCCGAGTTGTTCGAGGGACCAAACTCTTGGACTAGACTTCTTGCAAGATAACAGAGCTGTGATTAACTTGCAATAGTAGCAGGTGACGTTTTCCATGGCACAGGCCTTAGCGGGCCAGCCTGACGACGTTACATTAATGCTTTGAGGATTGTTGACGGCGAGGTTGCATTATCACTTATGAGTAGCGTGTTGACCTTCGTAACCTGGTACGGTTTTGACAAATTGACGACTGTTAAGGTATTTCAGGTACAAATGTCTCGCTGTTGCTCAAAAAAAAAAAAAAACATCGCCATAGCCCGAGGTCTTTCTCGGTTACACAATAAATGGTCTCAAAATATGCTGACGAACTTCAGCATAAAGTTTCCGCACGTCCCTAGAGGCACCGCTCTCGGTTTTCACAGTAAAATTAACGACTTTTTTGATGTCGACACACTGGAGATAATTTCAACGAACGCAAAAGCTTGTTCTGACCTGGACAGCCCCACTTGCGCTAATTCAGGCTTGCCAGATGCAGAAAAAAGCGACTGCTAATTCTTCTGACAGAATTCTCGAACTTCTTTTCAATTGCATTGAAAGTTCAACGTCCCGACATAAGCAAACACCGTATTTTAGTTAACAATTCACGTGGCCTTTTTGCCGACATCAAAACCATGCGTCCCTAAAGAGAGTTGTTTAGGCGTCAATTTAAAACGTCGACACACTACGCTTCTGCATCAACTGCCAACGGCTTTACAAAGTCACAACAACATGGCATTTATCTGCTGCCATAGATTTATGGCACCATGGACTGTCTACGCCATACCCAGTTCTTTACATCATTAAATCTCAAGTCATATACTGGAAAATTCAAGGTGACGAGGGTGACCGCAAAAAAATTGCGTTCATGACTCCTGAAAGAATTTCTCATATTAAAGCACTGCCTTACGGTCCCTGGTCCACTACTGCCACATTTCAATGAATTATGGATAAAGTACCCACACGACTATAGTGCCAGACGTGTCTCGTATACTTCGATGAAGTGCTTTGAAGCACGCTTGACGCACAACTTTCAAGGCTAACAAGTGTCCTCACTGCGATACGGAAAGAATTCTTACTAGCAAGTCCGAAAAGTGCTACTTCGGCTCTCAGGAACTCAAGTTTCACGGCCACGTGGTGACCTCTCAGGATGCTCGAGCAGATCTGGAAAATTCCGCGGCCGCCATCGAGTTTTCTTGTCCTGGAGACTAGAAGGCTGTTCAGCGATTCATTGGACTCTGTGCCTGCTACAGCTTTCTACTTCATAAGTAGTTTGTTGGCCATGTGTTTGTAAGATTGATCGCGTTTTCCAAGTTTTTCCTTTCCGATTGCGAAACCCTCGCGATCAAGATGGCATGACACTATATGTGGTCGGACTGACGACGAGGGCGTAAAGTATAGTATCAATTTTATTGCAATATCACTTGTATGGCCAGTCTCAGCTGGCTTTAAGAGCAAAGCTCCTGACGCCGTGGCTCGTACGCTCCTTGTCATCATAGTCATTCGTAGTAGCTGGTTGCATCGCAATGCTTTGCATGTCAATAAAAAAGTATCGCAGCTTATCCACGGAGTCAATTATGTTGACTGGGCGAAGCGTCTGCCAGTCCATCCATGCTTCCGTGCGTTCATCCGACTATCCGTACGCACGCCCGTCCGTTTCGCCCCACTCGTCACCATTTACCTTGCGGATACACTGTGATTTTTTTTATGAACAGGAACACGCGAGCCCGTGGTCTGCGCACTGTTGTGGCTGCTTGTAGTACCATCAGCCTACAGATAAAGAAAGCGCGTTCACTTTTGGCGGCATCACCTGTTTCGAGACCAGAGCGACAGCACAATTTAGAAGCGTTTATTCAACGGTTATGAGTAATTGTTTTGTTTGCTTACACATGACGCGAATAGCCTACGAGTTTCATGTGTCGGTTGATGGTGCTGTAGGCAGTTTTATGAATGAAGTGCTCGTGTCTCGAAAAGAGGTTGTGGGAGGAGAAGCGTGCACAGCCACATTTCTGCAAGAACAATGCGACGGCTCCTCCACCTTGAAAAAACACCAACGCACGGAATATAAATCCGCAGTGCAATGAAAGGCAGGCTTCACCACTGGTCAAGGCTTGGGTTCTGCCTTTGTTCGCACATCGGGCGGATTCGCCGACTCGCCGTGGCCTACACACGGCAGGATATCTTCGCTTGCCACCCAATTGTCTCAATTCTCCAAATCGCCTGCTGCTCAGCGTCGGCAGTCTGGCTGGGGCAGAAGCGTAACGTCGTCGGGCTGGGCCAGAATTTTAAGGAAAAGCCGAATTCCTCAGACGTTCACGTGGTCGAGAAGCCAGGCATAGATGTGTTGCGGTGGTGTGAAATAGGCGCGCCTCATCTGACTTGACCGACAATGGTTCTTACCACTACCAAACCTGAGACCCGCAGCTCCCGGAGTCGCAACAGCACCCACGAAAGAGTGCAGGCCATACGCATGCACAGAGAAAACTGTTATGAGATCACAACTCGGGCCACGCGTGGCGCCATTGTTGTTCGCCACCGGCACCTGTGTCAGTAACCATTATCTCTCGAAAGAAGAGAAAAACCTACCGACAAGGACACAGTGGGGCTCAAACCCGGGTTTGCTGCGTGCCAGCCCAGTATTCTGCCACTGAGCCATGCCGGTGCTTGGAGCTTGTTTGCAAAGTTGCCTTACACAGGCTCGATGTCGGAAAAGGAATCACGTTATTATGTCTAATAAAGCGTTTTAGAACAGAAAAAGAACAACCAAGCGTCACACAATGTGAATAGCGTAGCGAGTGGGTTGTCTAATGCTCCTACCCAGTACAAAAGCTTGTTTTTTATCACCTATTAACTGTAGCGCATACCTACTTCAGGCATAATTCATCATTGCCGCCACCCACAGCATGAACAATTGGCACAAAATCCTATGCAAATGTTTTGCGGATACCATGCTTCTCAGAAGAATGACGAAAAATAGCATAACAAATACTGGCCTACTATCCCGAAATTATTAATAATAATTCCATAGTGCGTACACGGCAACGGTGCTTGCAGCAGTTATCCATTGGGTATTTATAAAAGGCTCTGAAAGGCCTCTCTTCAGGCTTTCACTGTGAGTGTGCTGTGATTTCAGCGCAGGCCTGGCTTTTTTTATTGTTTTGTCATGCATCCAACAAAATAGTGTTTTTCAAAAAATTATATGTTGCAATCGTATGTTAATGCTGTTCTCAGTGTTTTCCACGCAGCAAAGTGTTCAATATCGTACCACTTGGTCTCGCCAATATTATCAGCTTGGGTAATTATACTTGCAGTACCCTGTGTAGACCATAAAATATCGTGGTCCTTGTTTTTAATGCTGTATAAATTAAAAATATATGTGATGTCTTGGTGAAGAAAATAAAATGTATTTCTTCAAACATTTTGTTCCAATTTCTTGCAGTATTATAGAAAGAAATCGATGGCAGTGGTTGTCAGCCACTTTATTTAGGTCGTCCCCATCTTTGGAGGTGAACACAAGCATTGAGCCTATATGATGCAGTGCTTCTCTGGGAGCGCACGATTTATTGCCATGGTGAGTGAATAATAATTATTTTGAAAAAAGAGGCATTATACTAGAAGGTGCGCGAGTATTTTGCTTGCGGTAGAATAATTGACAACACACCGGGCCATTTAGTACGCTTAGTAATGGACCAAACAGAGTAGTATTGGCTTGTTCGCGATTCGGCGTGCTCCCAAATACGATTGGCGTTGGAAGTGGGTGACCAAGTTTTCCTCAATATCTCTAGACGGCAGACCTGAATGAAAGATTAGAACCATAGATCAGGGCAGCCTTATGGGAATTTTGTCTGCCATAAGAGCTTATCTGGCGGAACAGTCATGATGTTAGAAGAAACGACAGTGATGCGCAAGATGTTACTCAAGTTTTTTTTAAAGACTTAAGCATACGATTGAATGCACTGGTCACTCGCCGATGTTTTCTGCGGCTCTTGCTGAATTGTGGAACGAACCTGCAAGAGGGGATAGTTTCATTCAGATTTGAAGGTCTAAAACATGATTCTTTTAATTACAATTATTTTATAAATTCAACTTTCACATATATTTCATAAAAAAATACCAGTTACCGGTGCAATTCAATTTATAAACTGCTATAAATATCCACTTATTTATGCGCAGAATAGTACACTACATTTACAGACATTGTCATTGCCAATAGATGAGGCCCTTAAGAATGCATGTGCATCCCGATAAACAGAACTCGACTCATTCTTTCTTTGCAACCCGGTTACCATCAACCAACACTCAATTACCCGCCTGAATATTTTGAACTATCATGGGGATTTCGCTGTCTCTTCGTTGTCGTTACATCAAGAGGCACACAGATCATTTTAGTACGGTCGGCGCTTCCATGTTTCATACTGTGTATCCAATTCTAGCACTGAAACGAATTCGCACCCAGCGAGCTTCATGAGTTCATTGACCATCAGCTTACTGGACCTGATGCTTGTCAGCTTTTTATTTGCGCACTCCTGTAAAACAAAAGAGAAGAAATTAGTTATCGTGTATAGTGTTTTACAATGTTTATTACAAAGCAGCGACCCAACTTCAAGTGTAACAATTAAAAATATGACTACAGGATCGAGTGTAATACTAACGTGGTTCCCCTAGTACTGTTATTCATCAAAATTAAATTACTTATCTTTGAATATTTCTAAAATTTGCAAGATTATGCGTCGTGTACCTAGCGTACCCAAACAAACCAGCTTTTTAATACCCCTACATCTTTTGTAGGGTGCTTTTGTAGTCATTTGCATCATGGCAGATACCGCACTATCTATTTTTTTACTACCTTTGGGGTCTGTACTCCATTTTCATATCTTGAAATCTTGATTGATTTGTGGGGTTTAACGTCCCAAAACCACCATTTGATTATGAGAGACGCCGTAGTGGAGGGCTCCGGAAATTTTGACCACCTGGGGTTCTTTAACGTGCACGCAAATCTGAGTACACGGGCCTACAACATTTCCGCCTCCATCAGAAATACAGCCGCCGCAGCCGGGAATCGAACCCGCGACCTGTATCTTGAAATCTTGAGGATTACGAAGTGAAATGTACAAGACAAAAAAAAATTGCCAGCAGCTGAAGGTAAATCTTGAAAAGTAGCTTTTCAGAGCCCTTTTAGGGGCGAAGTTCCTGATGGTGTGGCTTGCGCGTCGCCCATTGTCGGTGTGTAACTGCCGGTGGCACATACCCGAGAGAGCGGGTATGTGCCACATGGGAAAGAGAGCGGCGATCACGCGACTATGATCGCGATGAAATGCAAGATGGCTGTACTTGTAGTGTTCACTAGATGGACGGACGCACGGATGGATGACGGTGGATGGATGAACGTGCAGGCGGGCGGATGCGCGGACGGATGGATGGACGGCCAGACACGCGGACAAACGCAGGAACGGAGGGACGCACGAATGATTGCACGGAAAGACGGATGGACACACGGATGGGCCCACGAACGGACGTAAGCACGGAAGGGCTGATGGACGCTTCACCCCACTCTTCATAATTCTCTCCGTGGATATGCAGTGAGTTTCTTTTTTAACAATCTCTGGGGAGCTTCTTCAAGCACACCTGCAGGATGCCTGCCCACTCCGCAATTAATTATTGTGTAGTTGGCAGGCATTCACTATACGACCCTTCGTCATTCTTCGAAGAAGTGTCGTACCCCCTGCACATTGCCAAGGAACTTGTGCAATTTTTTATGCGGTGGCTTACGAAGACTGTGAAGCTTGCTAGAAGCTTTTCTAATCCCTACAATTTCCCGCAGTGGTCAATCGCCACAGTCTATAAGTGAACAAGATCAAGCTTTTGTAAGCGGTTGAAGCATTCGAAGACACACTTGTTGCGCAATACGCACTATGTTACACCTGGTTGCTTCTTTGCTGTTCTGAAAAGCTTTATTACTTATATTAATGCGATTACCTTTCCAATATCAAGTCTTCCTAAGGCCAGGTTGCTAAGGAGTTCTAAGAACCTGCGTGCCCAATTTTCTTTTTTTATACGAAGAAAACAACCGCGTTCAAATCCCACTGCGTACTGGGTTTATTTTATCAATTGAGTTTGTTTCTTTTATTTCATGCGATAGTGGTTACGAACACCACAGGTGGCGGCGGGCAACTACGGCTCTCAGGCGATCCGGGTCGAAATGTCATAACAGCTATCGGTGCGAAAATGCGGCACACAAGGTCGTCCTGCTTACTAGCTTTGTTGAGGCGAAGTCCTTTCAACGCAAAGCATAGGTTGTGTTGTGTTTCCACATAGTACTGACAAAATCTGTTTTCTCAATAGGTGGTGCTGGTTATCACGAGAAAAAGCTAACATTTATGTGCACACGCACACAAAATCGTTTTTTTTTTACTTTTTCTTAGCGCATGGCTCCTTAGAAGTGGGTAAAGGGGTACCTAAATCTGAAGAAGGGCAGCTTGCTTTCTGTTTATTAACCACAAAAATGCGCGACAACGACAAGGTGAACAACGAAAAATAGGGTGTTTAGCACACGTTGTTTACAGACGAAGATCAGAGCTGCCACGGAAATTCTACTCTTCTACTTTGCTGCAGCTCTGAGCAAGTTGTGTTATAGTTTTTTTTTTCATTTTTTTTCTTTGCCTTATACACTCGCACTTTATGGGTTAAAGATTTTTCTTGCGCACGCCCTAGAGAGCTAAATCTGTAGAAAGATACTTACGATTCCCAACGTTAGTTGTAGCGTACTGTAGAGCGTTTTTTTCTCCTATAATACGAAGTTGTAGAAAAATAACTAGCACATTTGTTGTCAAAAGGTGCCACAATTTAAAAAAAAAACGCGTATTTGAAACTCTGCAACGCACTCTGATAGTCAGGCTTTATGTTTGACCAAGCGTCCAGTGTATAGATGAAGAGTTCTCGATTAGTGTGTCTTGTTAACAATAAATGTTTAACCAATAACTATTGAGTAAACATATATATATATATATATATATATATATATATATATATATATATATATATATATATATATATATATATAGAAAGTGTAGAGGCTGTATTTTGCAAACTTAAATTCACAACCCACGTGATCGTTCTCGGGTGTGCATACCGCGCCCCTTCATCAAACCTTGAGTGTATGGATGCCCTGTGCACGTATATGCGGCGTCACGCATCTAATGCCAGAGTTATAGTGGGGGACTTTATAATCTGCCTGACGTAAACTGGGAGTCAATGCAGTACCACAGCGCCTGCTCCAAAATAATTTACGATCCAATTCTTTCTTTAAACATTTCACAAATAATGACGCAGCCTACGCGTGTACAGAGACACAACTCGAGTGTGCTGCGCTTAATCTTTCTGACTGATAACTTTCCGGTACATGAAGCAAAGACAGAACTACTAGAAGACATTTGAGACCATAAAATAACTTATTGTAGGATGCCTATAAAGGACAGTAAAACGCCTGCATACGCAGAGGAAACATTTCCAGACTTTTGTGATGCCGATAACGTAGCAATACATAACTTACTGTTCAAAGAATTTCCATCATTTCAAGAATTAGCTTCTGACTCCACTGCGACTAGGGAAATGTCGTGGCATAAGTTCAAAGAAATTGTTGTTTATTGCTTAGAAACCACGTTCCATCGAAAAAAAAGAAGACCAGAAAGATAAATACATGGGTCACACGTGTCGTTATACATGCTAAAAGAAAGGTGAAGCGTTTGAGGTAAAATCTAAAAGAGAAACGGAATATTTATAGCCGACGAAATCGGAGCGCAGGTATAACTGAGACAAAAAATAAAATAAAGGCAGCCAAGTCTACTTATTTTGAAAAAACTCTCCCTAAGTTCATAAAAAGTTCCCCAACAAAATTTTGGCAATGCATAAATTCCAAGGTCCGTAAAATGGCCCACGAAACGCCTGAAGAAAATGCCTATTCTGCAAACGTAGTAAATGGCTATTTCCAATCAATTTTTACAGTTGACGATAGAAAACAGCGTCACATAGAAATTAGAGACGAGAAATTTATTAAGCGATTATTGGTTTCAGAAGAGGGAGTTTTCAACTTACAATTGAAGTTGAATGGCAAAAAAAGTTCCGGACCAGACAACATACCTAATGCGTTTTTAAAAAGACATGCCGAATGGATAACAAAGTACCTATGCCTGCTTTTTAACTGCTCATTGTCATCGCGTACCCTACCAAGGGATTGGAAAATAGCAAAAGTGATTCCTATACATAAGTCCGGAAATAAAAACGAACCTTCTAATAATCGGACCTTCTCATTAACATGTACGGTTGGTAAACTGCTCGAACACATAATCTTAAAGCACATAACGAAACACCTTGAAGAACACAAAATACTGTCCCCTTTTCAACACGGCTTCCGCCAGGCCATGTCTACTGCAACACAACTCATTAAAATGGTCCATGACGCCTCATTAAGCATCTATTGCCAAAAACAAATTGGTCTTATTCTGCTAGATTTATCAAAAGCATTTGATCGGGTGTCCCAAAGCAAACTCATCTTGGAACTACAACTTTTTCTAGGCAAGGGCCAAATTCTTGATTGGATTACTAACTTTCTAACAGACAGGTCGCAGTTCGTGGACTTAAACCATGTCCAATCTTCAATCGTACCGGTGACCTCGGGCGTACCGCAAGGCAGTGTTTTGGCGCCGGTATTTTTCTTACTTTTCGTGAACGATCTTCGTTCATCTGTTAATGTTGGATGCAGATTATTTGCAGGTGACTGCATCCTGTACAAAGAAATCCACTCACACGATGACCATATCGCTTTAAATACAGCGCTAGACGCAGTTTCAGCCTGGTGCAGTGATTGGCAAATAAACATCAACAAAAAAGCCTGCGCTTTTACCTATAACTAAAAAAAAAGCATCCATCCAATTTCAACTAAGTCATCAATTCAGCTATCCTTTCTATAGTCACGAAACATAAGTATCTAGGGCTCATTTTGTCACATGACCTACGGTGAAACACTCATATTCACTACATCACATCATCTGCGCTGAAAAGACTGTTATTTATAAAAAGGCGATTACAGCAAGCACCACCACACCTGGCCTACAATACACTTATACGACCCATCCTAGAGTACGCGAACACTGCCTGGTTGCCGTACACAAAAAAAAACTAACCAGCAAGCACGAAGGTGTTCAACGAAAAGCGCTTAGGGTCATCTTTAACAAATTTACCTGAACATATTCACCTACGGAGTTGCTTAAGAAGGCTGCACTACTAACCATAAAAAACCGGGCGATATTGGAACGCTTGATGCTGATGTACCAACTGTTACATGGTCACCTATAAGCATAGAGAAGTCTCGCTACATAAAGTTATCCGCAGCTTAAACTACCCGCCACAAATACTCTCATACCCTTGCTTCTTGCAGATTTTACGCAGATGCCTTCAAATTCTCGTTCTGCCCGCTTGCGATCAGAGAATGAAATAACCTGTCCGCCTCCAATACCAGTAGCACATTCTTAGCCACTTTCACAAAACTTGTAGAAAGCGACTTGATAGCCTCGCAAACATAATACGGTGCTATGTGATCTTTCTTGTTATTTAAGTAAAGTGCCATTTTGATTGTACGTTGACGAATGTGCTTATGTGTTTTATTTCTTTTTGTTGTTTTGTAAATTTTTTCTTATGATTTTTTTCCTTTCTATTGACTGTACTTAATCACTGCCTTAGATTGTCCACCTGTTATAATGCCTCTGGGATTGAAAGTATGTATACACAAAATAATATATATATATATATATATAAATAAATATATATATATATATATATATATATATATATATATATATATATATATATATATATATATATATATATATATATATATATATATATATATATATATTTATATATATATATATATAAATATATATATATATATATATATATATATATATATATATATATATATATATATATATATATATATATATATATATATATATATATATAGTGGGAGTAATATTTTAATGGGCCAGTTAGTCTTCGTGAAGGTATGGGATATGGCACAACGGGAGCGTTGTCAACATGGATAAATATTTTTATTACTCATTCTCTGATGAAGGGAGGACCCCTCCCGAAACTGTTGGGAAATAAATATATTTATCCTTGTTTACAACGCTCCCGTTGTGCCATATCCAATATATATATATATATATATATATATATATATATATATATATATATATATATATATATATATATATATATTTATTTATTTATTTTTATATAGATATATATATATATATATATATATATATATATATATATATATATATATATATATATATATATATATATATATATATATATATATATATAAGGGAAACTAGTGTATACTTAAGGGCTCGTTCTGTTCGTGATTAGACACAATATTATTGAGATCTATCAGACAATAATGCTAAGGAAAATATAAGGAAAGCTATTCGGCCAATTCTAATGTAAATGTGAGGAAATAAAAGTGAGTGAAAAGATAACTTGCCGTGGGCAGGATCCAAACCTGCGACCTTCGAATAACGCGTTCGATGCTCTACCACTGAGCTACCATGGCGGCTATCCTCCAAGCCACTTTATTTCGTTTATATGTGACTTTGAGTGAAGGAGTGTCTGTCAGCGCCTACTGTTGCCATGGCGGCGAGTGTGGCACACTCTTTATGAGCCTGTACGGCGCGACGTAGCACGCGAACCTATTACGAACTGGCAGCTGACCAATTTTCTCTCGTATACAACTTAAGGGACGAAGTCTGCCAATACGAGACCCTTGTTAGTGAATACGAGAAACAAGTGTACACTTACGGACTTGTTTTTCCGTGTTTTGACACAACGTTATTGAGATCTACCAAGGAAAGTATAGGGGAAAGTATTAGAGCGAATTGTAATGTAATTGCGAAGCAAGAAAAGTGGGTAAAAAGGTAAGTTGCTGTTGGCAGGAACAGAATCTGCGACCTTCGAATAACGCGTTCGATGCTGTACCACTGAGCTACCACGGCGGCTATCCTCCCAGCCACTTTATTTGGTTTATATGTGAATTTGAGCTCTGGAGTGTCGGTCAGCACCATCTGTAGCCATGGCGGCGAGTGTGGCACACTCTTTATGAGCCTGTAAGGCGTCACGTAGCACACGAACGTATTACGAGCTGGCAGCTGGCAGCAGGAACACGCTGTCATCCATCATTGTGTAGCGGACATCCTTGCAAAGAGTGTAGGCAGGATTGTGGGAAAGTTTTCCTAGAGCGACCCAGTTTGCAATGTCACTTGTGACCCTGAAGTGGTAAAAACTCGAAGATTGCTAGCATAAAACCCGTGAGAAACTTTCCCTGGAAAACTTCATTACTACGACATTGTTCACGTTACCTTATGAAAATATTTGAAAATAATACACACCTGTCTTGTGCACATATACATAAATATGCAAAGGAAGGTACGAAAGGTTCATAGACGGCAAGGAACTTTGCTCGAGGGGCCATCAAGTAACAAGCAATAGGCGTCTGTTGATACTGCGGACAACATCTTTCCTTTAATTGACCGCTGATTAAAGGTGCTTCTTTGTTTGGAAGATCAATGAAGGTGAACAGTTTGGCGTGCACGAATGACGTGCTACACAGGACAACACCCTACGAAGAGTGCTAATAAACAACAAATTAAAGTTGCGAGGTGAATATAAATTCTTGAGCAGCCATAGGAGTGCTGCACACCGAAATTGTACTCTGCACATGTGGATGTAAAGGACTAAGGCTAGCCGGACAAACCGCGCGTTTGATCTTTTTAGCAGCGGCCACGTTGTGACAATGAAACGTGATTGCTAGTCAAAAATGCACAGTCTGTAAATTTTATGGTCATTCCAGGAATCGAGGAGCTGTGAATGATCCAAACTTATTGACCACATTCGACTTCAAAATTCAGCCTTCGTTCAATAAAGTTGCTGCTTGGTGAGTTGGTTCTTAATTGGTAGGTAACTAAGGTTACCAACTTTTATACACCAGGGCATGGTAGACACGGACGAGTGCTCATCCGTGTCTCCTGTGTCCTTCTGCGTGACCATAGGTACTTAGTATCTAGGTTTTGGGTCTCAGAACAAAATCAACTGTATAGGTTAATTTTGACTAGCGGGTTAAACTACAAGCCAGCTGAATAGTGCCAAGCCACCTCAACGCAATAAAAATGAAATCACTTACGCCCAATTTTTCGATGCAAGACACTTGGTACGGAGACAGCACCCGTGTTCGCCCCTATTTAAAAGAGAGGTAATTACCATTGTGCAAGCTGTGCATAATGCATCAGGTTAACTTCCTGAAGACGATGCATAAACTTTTCTAAAAGTGTAAGCGTTCAGTAATAGGCACCGAAAAACTGAAACGAAGAATCCAGCATACTACAGAGGGTGTCAAAGCGTAAAATTCATTTAATGCATACCAAGCGCACCATAGCGAACACATTGAATGCGTGGTGTGGTTGCCTGGTGTCATTTTTATTACGTGGTTTGAAAGGCTGTATTCATCTGAGCAGAATTTATAACTTCCTAACAAGTGACAACTTATGATCAAGTGTAGACATGAAGCGGCAGTGTGAGTGCTGTGCAGACGATGATACAGCTCGATAGGACAATATCTGTGTTCACTAGAGTATATGGGACAAATTACAGTGTAGTAGTGACACCATACTGTGTGTCTGCCCCATCTCCACAGACTCGAGGTTGTTGTAGTGCACCAAATGCTTCTGATTACTACGCGTGCGTTCACATCATTTGCTAGTAAACGTTTATTAAATGGTGAAGCTGCTGGCACTATTCTTCACCGTAATACCAATACCTATATCTATAAAACATCATATGGCTGGCGCGCACATTTAAGCTCTTAAAAAGACCTACGAATGCATAGTCGTTCACACACTACACCACTCTTCGAAACATTCCGCTGAAACTGTGTCACTATGTCTTTTGCTAGTAGCGTAAAAATTTAGTTCTAGGTACACACAAATTATTTGTGACCAACAGCACATGTGATAAGTTCCAGAAATGCATTTTCCATCCCGATCAGGAACCCGGAATCAAGTTATCAAATAATCATGTTAAATGTAAAGAAATATATTAGTGGAACACGACAACAAATATTAGGTCATTGCGTGCAAGTTCAGCTTGTATTGCAAAATTAAAACCAAAACTAGCGCACATACGTAGGAAAACTGCAATGAATGGTTTAGAAAACTAAGATGTTGTCTTACAGTCCAAGATTGGTGGCATTTAGGCGCAGTATGTGCGTGGTTCACCTTCATTGCTTTTGAGGTCGATCTATTGCTAGTCCAAAACACCGCTCAGAGGTGAAGATGAAAGCATACGATGAAAAAAAAAAGAATTAACAGGGTCGTTTGCTCGAGACAACATTTTGACAAGTGGACTTGTCTTGTTCAAGGCTAAAACTTATTTTCATAGCTCTGATGCGTATATGTTTCATCCACTTTCCCCCATTTTGAACGAAAGAACAGAGAAGAAGCTGGGATTCTGGAAGAGAGCCACAGTGACGGCTTGTGCGAGTAAACTAAAATATGTATTCCTTGAATAAAAATAAAGAAAAAAACGTGGTGCAATAGTGATTGGGCTTCTTCTTGCACTATGGTTGTCACAAGAAACACAGTTTGAGAGTGGTAGTTTATAAATTTGTTGAAACATGGGTTAGCTTATTGTAGGAGGCCCTATCTACGTTCTGCACAAAAGGCCGCCAAATACCACTGGTCGTGATGGCAGCTACCAATTCAAGGCTATCATCAGACATGCGAAGGACCAAGAAAACGATAGTTCCTCAGTGGCCGAAATCCCGTTTCTGGAAGCAGTAAACATGTTTACACAATAAATAAAATAGAGTACAAAAGCGCTGAAGCGAGAGACGTTGACGTTTTTTATTCTGCATCTTACACTTTAGCACTATATCTGTATTATAGTTTGTTAGAGAGCGTAGTTGAACATGTAGACACTTACAAAACCTTCGCGAGCAACATCTTTCCAGCAGGGCCACACAACCTAGAACAAAAATTGGGGGATGTTTAGGCTTCGCTTTCAAGAGTTGAACGCGATAGCAATATTCTATCTCCAGCGTGTACTCAACCGATTAGTGCGTACTTTCTTTTTTGTTACGTTACTCGACAAGTTTAAAGTGTCAATTACTGCAATGAAATCAATATTCTTGAAATCAGCTAGTGTCAGTGAAGCCTTCGCATATGTCTCCATTATCTGCAATGCGCAGCATGCTTTCAACCACGAGCAACTATGCTAGTCAATTGAGGAGGTTCTTAAATATACACTAGAGGAAACTCTGGCCCTAGTGTTTATGGGAGCTGCAACGCATGGCTCTTCAGCAGGCACGGGTAAGATGGGTAGCCCACGGATTAGTACTCTTCGTACTTCTGGCATCGTTTGTGTTCGCGTGGCATGGAGCTTTTTTGTCGCGAAACGGAAATCAGCAAATGTTCAGCAGTTACTCTTCACATCATAAGCGTTTAGGCTTAACACCTAAAAATGGGTAACGAAGTTTAAAAGAGATAGTTCTTTCCTTCAAAACAAAACCTAAACAAAGGAATAAACAAAGCCACAAGTGTGATTCACCGCTCGAAAGTACGAAGACTAGGCAAATCCATCTACTATCCATCATTCCCATGGTTCCTGGCCAATCGCAGCGCCAGAGTACCCTCTCGTTGATTTTAGGAAACGCTATGGTTGTGGTCAATATTTTCCAGCTTGCCATGCACCAACTACGTGGTTTTAGGGGAATACTCGCTATAACGTGGGCGCATTTTGTAATAGGTGGCTGGCTTAAACCATGAAATTAATATGATAATGAAACGTTATCATGCCCAATGAAAATGTAAGCTCGTACCACGCAATATTTGTATATTAATGCAATAGTACGTGTATTGTGGAGACTGTATACTGAACGTGTGTGTTTGCAAATCGTTAAAGTTAGTTTAGTTGCGTTTCCGAGCAGGCACGCAGCTTTGAGGTAGAACACCTGCTTTCCGCGCAAGTGATCTGAATTGAATCCTCACTCGGGGCCGAAAGATTGTATTACTTGATTTATTTGAATCTTACTCTATTTTGTGGTCAAGGACAAGATGGGAGCTTTTCACTCACAAACAACTACACCCACGCAGACACAGTCGTCAACGCGAGGATTTCTGCAAAACGAGCGCTTCGACGTTATCGCGTTAACAACGACGATGATAAGGAGGGAGGTCATATGTCACGGCCAGCCAATCTTTGTGATTAAAAGCAGTGGAAATGAAAAAAAAAGAAACTGAAAAGACCAGTTTGTAGCACAAAGCTACAAGCAAGCCATTGCGAGTTTCGCAGATAGCGTTTTTGTTATCTCAGAAGCTTCATTTCTTTATAACATCTGTATGAATTGTCTTGTGTTTATGTGCCTAAAACAGGTCGTTGTAAGTTCTCCTTACCATTCCACCCCCGGGCGGTGTTCCGGAAGATTCATATCAAGTAATGGGAGTAAGTGGGGGGCTAATTATCATAACCAGCGTTAGTGGTAACGTGTTACAAGTAACACAGTTACCAATAGCTTGTTACTTTTTCCGTAACTTAGTAACGTACTCGTTACAGTTTTAGAGGTGTAACGGGGTATGTACTCACATTACAGTTTTTCGGTAACGTGTTATGTCATGTTAGTTTTAACTTTTTTATCTTGTAGGTGCCATTTTCCGAGAGCTCACCCCGATTATTTATTTTGTCGCAGCGATGGACAACTGCCCGCCTACAGGTTTTGACAAATAAAGCAAAGATGGAATCAAGTTTTAATTTTTTGTGTGAAAAGTGGGAATAGAAATTCCTGAAGTGCCCCAATTTTACGTAAGTATTGGGGATTGTCACACGGAGTTTGAAGAAAGCTGCGGAATCCTCTATGACGAACTGTGAAGATGCTTTTCACGTAATTGAATTGTAGCAGGTGCATTGCTGGCCCCAGCGCCTTTCCGTGCCCACAAGACAAGCTGCCTCAAATGACAGCCAATGAACTTGTTTACGCCATACCACGTGCTGATTGTCACGCTTTGTGCGAAGGCGAAGCAAAGAACTTTTTCGAAAGCCTTCGGCAATATAAAAGAGACGTCTGCAAGTCCGAGTGACAAAGGAGTGCACTTGTTAAGCATAGTGTGTTGAACGACCAGAGCATCCAGTCGTTCAATTTCGGCATCGTAGGCTTGCAGCCCAACTTATTAGCGGCGTTTTGTGGTATTATGGCCCATCCAGGAGACAGCCAGTAACTAAATCGGTTTACTCACTAGCGACAGAAGCTGCCTACAAGAAATTCTGCACATCATGGAAAATACGCGTGACGCCATGGCGGAAATAAAACCTTTACAACGAATGCAAGTCAGACGCGAAACATCAAATTTTTTCTTGAGAAGAAAGACAAAGCTTCTTTTCTTTTCTTTTCGCTATCGTGGTTGGTTCAGTTTCTCGCCACATTCTGTTTTAACTAAACTGCCTCTGTCCCACAAACACTACGGCTAGCAACAGTTTAAGGCAGGTAATCGGCAGACAAAACCACTGTTAGTCCCCTAACCGCGTTTATCGCAAAGCAGGGGCTTAGGCAGAAGGTTTTTCAGGGGGGAAGGGGGGAGGAGGTCACCTGTTTCAGCTGAAGTAGCGGCCGACAGAAAAGTATGCCATGGCGAAATAAAATTTCGGAGGTGTGGTTAATAGGCCACTCCCTGGCTACTCTGCTGCCAGAAATAGGTTTTTTCTTGATAAACAAAAATTTATAAAATGACATTTTATAGTTGATTGAGTATTTGATATTCCATGCACTCTATAACACTCAGTAGCACGAAAAGGAACCCGGTTTTCTTTTCAATTCCAATTTGCGGAGCGAAATAAATTGAATATATTCCACACGAAAACACTAATTTTATCAGCAGCCGTTTTTGAAAGTTCACACTGATGTAACACACATATGTAACTGTTACAAAGCAGCACCTTGTGTATGGAACATATGCGCAACGAATAGTGAAGGTAAATTGTTTGAAACTTTTAGAGCGAAAAAAACAATTTCTGGGATATATCAAAATATTCGTGATTTTGTACACTTCTTACAAAATAGTCGCTACAACGTTCGTAGGACATATAAGGTTTGTTTTTAAATGTAGTTCTACTACTTTCTCCGCAATGGCCACTACGCTGTTGGTATTTGAACTTCTCAGCCTCCCAAGTTGTTCTTGAACATGCTCATGCAAATGCTCGCAAACTATTGCGGTAATAATAGAGGCTGAAGTGAGCGAGAAATTTTTATACACAAATAGTTTTTTCCGTGAGTAAGCGATAATGTCTCTCCTCAGTGCATCGTCCGAATAAGCCTTTTCTGTGTGCATCGTCAGTGCATCCGCGCTAGCGTTGATGAGGCTCGCGTCATAACTTTTCGTGGCCCGAACTAGACGACAGCAGTGCACCAAGGTACACCTGGCGTCGCAAACATGCAACAACGTGACCCTCCCCCCTCCCTACGAAAAAAAAAAAGAAAAGCGCTATTGCGGGCCTCAGCAATTGCTCGATGGTGCGCGGTGGGTGATTTGAGAGGCCAAGGACCACATGTTTTAATTTCGACGATCTCGACTAGAGAGGCAGTTTGAATTAACGTAAAGCCAATCAGAGCGAATATCTTGAGCGTTCAGTGATGCTTTTCTTGTGGCTAGCGTTGTGATTGAATCTGATATTTTGCATTATATCGCATTTAAAAAAATGGCTTCACCATGTACCACAGAGTTATAAGCGGTTACACGCATAAAGCAACTTTAAGCCACTATAACATTGCTAAGGTGCGCTACACTTGTGCAAATAATACTTGTTAAATGAGCATATTGAATATGAGTCTTTTTTTCGGTAAGAAGTTTTATGTGCAACATAAATTTGAGATATAAATTGTATTATAGCATTCTTTCTGTAATTTTTTCCCACAAAGAAATATTGAATAATTTTTATCATTGTGTAGTAACGGTAGAGGTAAGAGCTGGTGCTTTTTTCAGTAACAGTAACGGTAACGCGTTACCTTTTCTGTAGGTTGCGTAGAGTAGTAACGCATTTCTTTTTGGTTGAAGTACTTTTGGGACGTTAAACCATACATATTAATTAATCCATTTTCGTTGGAGTAACAACGTATTCAGTTACATTTCAGGAGCCGAGCTTCTAAAAGCATGGGCTAAGCGTCATGTCGCAATCGTATGTGGCCACCTTTCGTTAGTTCTTGAACATGCCGTAGGGGGTGGTACTTCTACCCATAACTAAATTCACATACGCTGAAAAATGCTAGTGGTACGACACTAGGAGACGTTACTTCTAGTATGATAAGTAATAAAAATGACAGCATATTCATGAAGTGAATGATGATGAGTGGGACGAAGGGTCCGTCAGTCCTTCAGCGCTTCCGTCCGTCCATTCATTCTTGCTTCTGCCCATCCGAGCATCTGTCCGTATGTCCATCCATTAATCCGTGCGTCCGTCCGTCTATCCATGCGTCCGTTCATTCGTGCATCCGTCCATGCACCCGTCCGTCCATCCTCTCGTGCATTCATCCGTGAGTTTATCTGTGCGTCCGTCCGTCCCTGCGTTCATCCATTCATCCGTCCACCCGTCCACCCGTCCACCATCCGTCCATGCGCCCGTGTGTCCGTTCGTTCGTCCGTTCACTCGTCCGACCTCTCGTGCGTCCGTCCCTACGCTCATTTATGCGTCCGTCCGTTCGTCCGTACGTCCATGGGTCAAACACATAGACAGACAAACAGACGACGGACGGACGTGGACAGTGGATGATTCACGGTTCGCCGATAAAAAGTATGATACGTGCAAGGCGGCAGTGGCTCGCGCTCGAAGACGGAAGTCCGATCTTCGAGCGTACGAGAAAATAGGAATGACGTCACACGGACACTTTGACCATCGCGTGTTCATCGGCGGCGCTATACGCTATGGGGCGTGGTGTGGTGAAGTAAAAGCTGTTTTGGCACACGCGTGCGTTCAGAAGATCAGTGGACGAACAAGGCTGCAGAGCGGCGTGCGCGCAAAGCGGCGGCGGCTCGCGCTTGACGGTATTTTGATGTGCAAGCGCGCATAAAAGAAGAGATGCTCCCTGCTGCGTCGTGTCACCGTAAATGAGCATGCGCGTCTCGGCCCAGTTGATAGTCGCCATTGCTATTTTGTGTGAGGGCACCACTGTTCAGGGACACAAAAGTGCGTTCGAGACAGCGCGTATTACCTCGGCGTTTACGAATCCTCATTTGCTTGTCGTGTGCTTTTACGTGTGATTGTGTGTGTGATAAAGCTTTCTTGTGTTTCCCGTACTTGTCTAGAGTTCTTGGGTGAATGAGTGTGTAGTATTCAGCCTTCCTTTCGATGTGATTCTGTGAAACTGTGGTGCGTCAACTTGTGATTCGAACCCCGTGAAATATGTGAATGGGCAATATTGGAAGTTGCGCCTGAGGTGCGTCGCTAACGAATACTTTTTTCCAAGAGCTATTAGGGCGATAAAGCGTCGGAACACAGGTATTTTCTATGTAAATGCTCCTATACCTCTCCCTGGGAAAGTTCTCTGATTATAAGAAAGCTTTGCCTCGATTGTAATGAAATCCCAATAAACGTGTCAAGCTGGTGGTCCAATAACTTCCCAATTTTGTCACCGGCATTTGCACTTAGCTTAAAAAACTACAAATATATGAATATTTTGTGTCCATTTCATGAAATAAAAAAATTACGGCATATTCATGGGGTGAATGATGATGAATGGGCGAAGCTCCGGAGGGATTCATCGGTAAACTGTGAATCTTCCGTGTAATTCGCCCAGTCGATCATCATGTAAAGACGTGAGAAACGCTGTGTGTGTATATACACAAATCAACTTTTATTTGTTCTTAGACGATGGATGGCTTGCGATGTCCCTTGCCTCGCGCGCTCGCACATCGGGATTCTGTCTGCGAGCGCGCGCTGCTGCCGCCTTGCGCTCTCTCCGCTGTGCAGCCTTATCCATCCGGCGACTCCGAGCGCGCGCCAACAGCGAACGAATTTTATTACAACGCTCCCCCTAGCGTACGTCGCCGCACTAAATCGAACGATTGCCTTCAACCAATGACACGCGCCATATGTGACATCATTCCTATTTTATAAGATCTCGCGTCTTTCATCAACTACAAGTACCGCTTTCTAGTTTATAACATCTTGCATCTTTTCATCATCAGCTACAAGTACCACCATCTAGTAAACACTACAAGAACTAAACGAGAGGTGGCTACATACAGGAGACGGTACCGCCATCTAGTGAACACTGCAAGAACTAAACTAGAGGTGGCTACATACAGGGGACGGTACCGCCATCTAGTGAACACTGCAAGAACTAAACTAGAGGTGGCTACATACAGGCTACAGGGGACGCACAGCCCACGCCCTAAGGAGCTTCGCCCCTAAAAGGAGCATCCAGGCATTTAGGCAGACCATTTCCTATCTTACAAGAGATGGAAGGAGTGAATATGGAGGTGATATTTATGGCAAGCGTGGAACCAAGAGATATGATCATAGAAACATGATATCTGGAACACGAAGGTTTGAGAGTGCAGAGACAAAGAAAAGGTTGAATTTCAGAAGGACGCTTCGGGTCCTTCGGGAATTTAGAACCCTGCGCGCTCCCAAAAAGGTCTCACTTCTACACTCCGCGACCTTGCGGGTGCTCTTCTTCAATGTGCCTGCATCTATTCATGCTTCGTCTAAATGAGAAACTCAAGTATGTTAATGACGATTCGTAAGAATCGGTTTTCTTAATTTTGGGCGAAGCTTTGAAATAATAGATGCGAAGTAGCTTATCGAACTCTAATCCGGTGTAGGGTGTGACCACCGCCACTGCACATGGGCGTTCCCTCCCCTCTGTCTCCTATACTACGCTTAACCTCGATCTCCCAAATCACTGGCGAAGGCAACGGAGGACTTCCTTATAGGTGCGGCGTGCACACAACGACTGCACATCATCCTCTCTCTTTATCTCTATTTTCGTACGCTCTCTTGATCCTACGTGCCTCGTAGAAACGTGCTCCACGTTTCCATGAAACAGAGCGCGTGTACTTTGTTTGTAGCCGTTGATCATAACTATAATAAGAAAAACAAGGGGTTTCATGTTTCTAAAACTACGTTATTGTCAAGTGCTTGGGGCCCGAACAAGGAGACGCAACTGTCAGAAATGGCAGACACAAAGAAGAACGTCTCCAGCTGCTGTGGGTTTTTTGTTTTCGTACCCTTCGTTTGCTGGCTCAGAACTCGTTCACTGTTACTGGCACAGAACACGGAGTTGCAATGTCATTAAGGCAGATGCCACAGTGAGGGGCTCCGAAAATTTTTACCATGTGGTGTCCTTTATTCTGCACTCACATCGCACAGTACACCGGACTCTGCCACTTCACCTCCACCTAAAAGCACCCGCCACATCTGGGATTGGTCCCGTTAACTTCTGGTCACTAGCCGAGCACCCTAGCTACTGATCCACCAAGGCGAACTTGGCCGTTGATAGTCAGTCTTGCGGAGCTCCATGTTTTCATGAGACTGCGCACGTCTGCGTTAATTAGCCCAGAAACATGTTCGATGACTCCGGCATGCACATTGGCAGACTGGCTGTTAAGCTGTGCTATAGTCATGTTGACTGCGGCAGCGTTAGCCAGCTAGAGGTCCTGAATGTTAGGGCACTTGGTTAAGGCGATGTATACAAGTTTGTGGGGGGGGGGGGGGGGGTCGTTCATTATCTTTCTCTTGCTTCGTATCTACACACAATTCCCGTTAGTGGGAGATGGCATAATTTTCTTCTGGAAGTATATAGGGTGTCTCTCCTTTATCTTCTGTAGTTTTTAAGTGACGGACAGATGTTATTCGAGAGGAAGTAAACAAACATAACCATGCCATCCTTCTGGCAGAAGCTTTCATTATTAGTGCGTTACGTGATCACGCATACTGCAAAAAAAGTCACGGAGATGCCCGCATCACACCCACTCTACGAAAAATTTCCGCACCTGAGGCAATCTGCTGACATCTGTGGCTTACTCATTACTGCAAACGATGCCGGGAATAATCAGTAACCAAAAAGGCATTATTTTCATTCTGATGAGAGTCAGTGTCATGTGCATCAGCGAAATTGAGGAGGTGGTTCCGCACTATACAAGCAGTCCCGAAGTATTATAGTCCCACCGTAGCCATAAAGAACCAGGTTCGAGACGCCATTTCGGCGTCATGCAGCAGGCTACTCCCACCTTTGTTTTAATTATAGCGGCCAAGGCCTTGTCCAGCTCAAACTTCGGTGACCACTTAAAGTTTGTCTAAAGAGGTTAGGACAAGGCCCAGGCTCATAGAGACCTGGAACGAGAACTCTTGAGCTATCTTCTCAAAATAATGATTTTTCTACCTTTAGCTCTCCGAACGAATTTCGCGTGATTGTAACAATGCCTTCTCTTGCAAGGAGCTGTGTTCGTACCTGCATGCTTTCACTGTGTAGTACAGAAGAACAGTTGTTCAAGGCTCCACAGAACATAGCGAGGTGCTGAAAAGGAAAAGCGAAAAATTAAAGGTTTCAAAAGCAGTTGTACCCTCTAAACCTGTGCAGAATATGAGTTCTAATGGTAAAGTAAGAAATGTATATCATTTCAGGTATTTGTAATGAAAGTTATGTTCATTACATTGACGCAAGCACGAGCATATTCCTCTTGTTCGGGTGAACAGTTTTTGTTGTCCATTTATAAACAATTAAAATATTACTGCTGCACTGCTACCACGTATTTGCTATGACTGAATTGAAATACAACAGCAAGCAGGATGTTAGAGATTTTCATATGTAGTTTAGGAGACAGGAAACTATCTGTCTGTTATATTTTCTAGGCAACCGGGACATTGGTTGGTACTTAGATATTGTTAGGTGTTGTCCTTCCTTTGTTTCAGGAACATCTCTGCTTCGAAATGTCAAGTGATCTGCTTCTCAAAGTGCTTGCTGGTTTTTTTCAGATTTGTACAAATCAGCTAACATGATCACAGACTAGCTGAAAGGGTTGCGAATTTTGACGACCATGCGCTGTTCTGTGCCAATTACACTTGAATGATGGTTCTTCCCGTGGCTGTACTAAGTAAGGTGTTGCGTAAAATAATCCTATTTTATACTGCCTTAAACTCAAAGAAATATTGGCAGAAAATTTTTACCCCTATTAAGGTCATCAATTACATATGACATGCTTACGATGGCGAATTATCTTCAATACGGCTTAGCTAATTGCCTTCTTTACAAAATATTACAGTTTTAGCATCAGCAAGCTGCAAATCATGAATCGCAGAGTGTCGTAAAATTGCGCAGAATTGAATGGAGAGAGTTAATATTATATACGATTGTTTTCGCGACTTATCCGTGCACGATGACTACATGTGGCCTGTTGTTTTCTACGAAATTACCTTTGCTATCAGCGAACGCGTATTAATCCCGAAACGCATTGAGTTCTTCTTGTAAGCAACTTTCAAAAGATCGTAAGCCGAAAAGCAAAGTCACTATTCGATCAGGCAAACAGACACATTCGAGCAGTGTCGCAAAGGAATCAAGAACATCCCGTCAACAAGTCTAGAGTTTTGCATCGTTGGTTTTCCCGCCTCCTTCAAAAGATGGCACCAGCTGCTTGCAGACGTTCATGCCAGCCTCGCGCGCGCCAGACAAAGCCCGACATTCAACCAAGTCACAATTTTGACACTTGTTCGTGCTCATCATGTGTATACTTGTGCGTTAGTTTCATGCGTCTTTCGTTATGTTTGAGCAGCGCGTCTTGGGTGTCGATCTAAGAGTTGTTTGTCCACGCTCGTGCTGTGTTTGCTCAAAGAGTGCGTGCTCTCTGCATGAGGTGTGCACTGTAAGGTGCGTACTGTACTTTTCGAGCTGCTTGCCAATCTTCCCTTTAAAACTCAGTTTGTTGCAGTTTCATTTATTACTTCGCACTTGACTTGTGGCAAAACAAAGCAAAATAAACGCTCTGCTACTTCGGTGAAGACAAGTTTCACTTTCGTGTAATACTGATTCCTAAAGAGAGGAATCAGTCATTTTGTACCTCTGTGTGTGTGTGTTTAATCAACTGGAGATGGCACTAGCTGTGACTTATCCTAGTGTTCGGCTAGTATCATCTTTAACTAATTTTATTCATAAGCACCACTTTTTGGTTCCGCGAACTTAACGTTACAAGAGAGGCAGCGATATTTAACTCAACTACATGCAATATTTGTGAATGTTTTGATTATTGCATTTTGCATAGGTTAAACAAAGTGCATGATTGACGAGAAATGGTATTCCTGGTAATTAGAAACGAATCAATCAATATACACGCGCATAAATGAATAGTGAAACAGGAACTCGTTTTCCAAACTGCGCCATAGCTCGGCTATCATGTTAGGCATCAACAGTTAATAATGCGTCTAGTGCGAGTCGTATAAGACAGTTTATTGTGAACTACAAGGTATATTGAACATGAATTCATCAACGTTCCTCAAAATGTATACAGCTTCGGACAATTGTTCGTCTTGTGTGAGCAGACAACGCGCGCAATTATTACGCAACCATAAAAAAAATTGAACTTTACTCCATTATTAGGATATCTACTTGACGTACCAAAATCATGATATTATGAGAGGCACGTAATAATGGCCTCCAGAAATTCAGACCATCTGGTGTTTTTGACGTGCCGGGACATTTCACAGTTCTTGTCTTGATCCAAGTAAATACTATAACTGCCACGTGAAAATCAAATCCGCGACGTTCGTGTCGGCATCCGAGCACAAAAGTGACTGTTTCACCGCGCCAACAGCTTTACGTGCTTAAATAACCCTGCGAAGTGGGCTTGGAAGGATTGCACGGGAGCGATAAATTCTTTTATTATCCCGAAATTGTAGACACCACGGTGATACCATGAATTGACGAATGTTATACACTTCCAAAGGTACGCACACAGTGGCCAAAAGCTTGCCGCGGCGGCATCCCACCCATCGTCCGCACCCCTGCGCGGCAAACAGCGGCACGCTTTCCACACTCGTGGCACCACTAGGATATCAAGACAAGAGTGGAAATGTCGAGGCACACGCGGCGCGCATTTATCGTGTCACTAACCCTCCGGGTACAGCATTCTAGAAGGGTACTCCGGGTAAACAATCTTAATTTGGAAGAAAGCAACAACTAAACAGAGAGAGGGGACGGGCGTGGAGAGATGACACCCTTGAGACAAAAATTAGAGAGAAACCAAGCGCTCATTGGTGGTTTGCTTGCGTGCACCAGTGTCAGCGGCAAAAGTAGCGCAGCGAGCGATTTGTTCAGCAGCAGAAACTTACTGACGCTCCGTGGAAGAAAGAGAAAAAAGTGGCGTCTCGCGAGAGGTGAGTGGCACGCGCGAGTGCCGCTTAAGAGTGATTCCGTTATAGTTAATCCAGCGCTTAACAGATATCAAGAACAAAGGGTGCTCACCTGGAGAATGGTGTCCAGATTCGGCAGAGGGGTAATGCAACTTACGAGCTTTATGCAGTTCTCCATAAAGGCGTTTACAGCTCTTCGTACTTCGGCAGAAAACACGGTGGCTATTGCATATGCAAGTACAATAAATATAACATAAAGCGCATCAACTTATACATATAGGAGTTCCAGAATATGAGAAGCAAATATTTCCATCGAAAGCATTCCACTTGATGTGCAATAGGATGGAAAGGCACAGTTAGAATAGCTAAATAAATTGTGAAGATATCAGTCAGTTGTTCATGTGCCTCGTAATTTTTTGTTGTAGTTATTCTAAAAATAGATTTTCATGAATGCGAAAGAATTACTGCGAGAAAAGCTTCGTAGCAGACACTGTCCAGCTCACCATTCTTTTTTAATTTTGGTAGTTTTTAGTGTTCGTAATTTACTGGTCATAAAGATCTGCAAAATCTAAAAAAAGTCCTTGGGTAGTTTTTTATCTTCATCTCTAACTTCGCGATTTTAACAAACGCGGAAATCTCATGTGGAGCAATAATTCAATTGAAGCGCCCCAGCACAGACCTGCAAACCACAACGGTAAGCAGGTGATGGGTGTGAAAATGGGTCCTATTGAGCACAGTCACACCGCAGAGGACAAAAGCAACATTAACTTGCTTACCTACATTTTATTTATTGAGCGTGATTGGTGTGCAGATTGCTTTTAGCAATAAAGTAGTACAAGCATGCCTCAAAAAGGGAAATTGTCTCTGACATAGGCAGCATGAGTCATTGGACAATCAGGCTCGTTTGCAAAACTCTGTGCCCGCTTCACCACATCGCTAAAAAGCTTTTAAGTTTCGCAATGACATAAATTCTTGCTGAACGTCTTCTTTAAGGCTCATAAACTACTCCCTGTTCAATTTTTTGTGGTACTTGCTGTAATGAAAACTTATAGCACAGGCTAAATTAGGATACTGCGATGACTGGTTCATGGATTGAATTGTTGGATTCTTAAGTACACGAGAAAATACGACTAACATTGACGTTTCTGCTAATTATTTTTCAACTCATAATACATAGACATACCATCCCGAGGCTCTGTTTCGCATTCATTTACAATCGCCGTGCATGAAGCGAATAGTCCGAGTACGAACAGCACAGAGAACCCGTTCATTTTTCAATAAACTAAAGCTAGAGAGATACGATCAGTCACAAAGCAAAACTCAGGACTCTTTCTATCCAGAGTTTATCGTAGCACGATATTGATCGTTCCTCGCACGATCTCAATCCATAAATTGTAAGACAGTTTCTAAATAATACTGCTTGCTGTCTCATAAACTTGGTCTAGCTGCCGTTGTTGACACAGTTGCCTAGCAAGTTTGAACAGTGACCTCCGCGTCCTGAAAAAGAGCTCAGCTTCATTGACTCGCCTAATAAATTGAGTATTTCATGTTTGGCAGTGAAAAAAAGTTGAACAGATGTATGTTTTCATTTTATTGCTAACTCCTCGCAAGGGTTTCCAAATCACCACGCCAAGATACGCTAAACTAGTACGCCGTGCCTACACCCGCATTGCATGGAACACTGCACTTTCATGGGACCTATTTGACTGCAATTACAACGTAATAATGAGTTTATTTTGACTGCTACTTTACTGTATTTTACAATAGGAAGTTTGGCCTAAAAAAGCAATATTAGAGCAACAGAAGTTCATATTTATGCTCAATTAGTAAAGCCGCAGGATTGAGCAAAGTAATGGTTAAATACACATTGGTGGGAGCACATTATTCAGTGCCTCTGTTGAGTTTCATCCTACAAGTGCCGATTGCGACAAGCTTGAGCGGGTTCAGAACATGGGCGCAAGGTACGTTATTGGTAGCTATGACAGAAACCATAGCATTACTGCTACAAAGGAAACAATAAAAGCCCCGCCGTGGTGGTCTAGTGGCTAAGGTGCTCGGCTGCTGACCCGCAGGTCGTGGGTTCGAATCACGGCTGCGGCGGCTGCATTTCCGATGGAGACGGAAATGTTGTAGGCCCGTGTACTCAGATTTGGGTTCACGTTGAAGAACCCCAAGTGGTCGAAATTTCCGGAGCCCTCCACTACGGCGTCTCTCATAATCATATGGTGGTTTTGGGACGTTAAACCCCACAAATCTAATCTAATCTAAGGAAACAATAAAATGGGAGCTTCTGGAAAACAAAAAGGCGAGCTTTACGCTCAAAGCTTTTTCACAACATATATCGTGGACACATTGGAATAGATAGTAATCAGTACATTCTTCAGCCTCATTATGTATCAAGACGAAGAGATCATGAGCTCAAGGTTAGAGAATATAGCTACAGCACTAATATTTTTAAAGCACTTTTTCCCCAGAACAGTTTCTAAATGCAATCCATCGTGAACTTACTTACAGCGCAACACCAGAAAAAATAAAGGACAGGAAAGGAGCAAAAATAGAAAGAAAAAAGAAAAAGAAAAAAACGAAACGATGTGTGAATTTTCGTTTAAGGGAGCATGAGTTATCTCTTCAAGGAATCGCGCGACTTCATCTGCCGGAACATTGCAGGTCATGTGGTTGTCGTGCCATTTTTGAGAGAACCATTATCATTTTCAAGCATCCTAACCAGCTTACAAGAGAAATCGCTGAGGCATATCATATAAAGATTAGAGGGAGCCACTGCATTAGTGAACCACCCGTCACACTGCATGAAATAGAGTTAAGTTATTTTGGCCATTCTTGTTTATTGCCATGGGTGTGATAACGCTACCTCGGTGCATCTCGTATTCTGCGCATGTTGTGATGTAGGCTGCCAGTACCTATAAACAACAGTTGTGAGTCAGCGCCGTCTTTTTCTTTCTCTTTTTGCTCCTTCCCTGTCCTGTATTTTTTTCTGGTGTTGCGCTGTAAGTAAGTTCACGGTGGATACTAACCAACTGGTCCAACTTACCGTCTTACTCTAAATGCAATCGTTTGCCTGCTGAAACGGTAAGCTTTCTATATGACAAAACGTTTGCCGCCGCTCTTCGACATCTCATTCTGTCTTCGGCTGCAGTTGCATTTTACACAATATTTGGTTGTTATCACACAATTCTTCTACTCCATCAATATTGTACAGTATCATTTTATTTTTTATCTTTGTCTACGTTGAACGACACTTATGTCATTCATGTGTATTGACAACAATGTATGCCACTATTTATTCATAGTAACCATAATTCTAATTCTGTTTTTTTTGTTTTTCTGCAAATATTCTTGAAATATGCGATGTATAAGTTCTTTAGGACCCCCCCCCCCCCCTCACTGTAATGCCTGAATGACCCTGTTAGTATGAGTGGTAATAAATAAAACTTCAAATCAGCGGAGGTTAGGGGGGGGGGGCGAGAGGTTTCTTGGGTATATTCCAGCCCACAGGTCACATCTACTTGGGGACATCATGTTCTGCCTCACTTAGCCAGATATTCATTTCACGAGTACCTAACTTTTTGTATCCTTCATCTTGCAAACTGGCCAGACCATCAGTGATTGTATTGAACAACACGACATATTCTTAATTCGCGCAAGGTGAACTGCTCATTTACCGAGCATTTGCAGTCAAGAGGTGTTCACATCGGTGTTTAGTGGCATGAATAATTTGTGCAGAAGGATCATGAAGAGCCAAGGTAATGTTTTAGAAGCATTCTGCATAACCACACAAAAAATGACTTCCCGCAGTGATACGTCGTAGTGCTTCATTAAAGAAGAGGTGAATTTTCTTTTTTGCATGGTAGAAACACAATGAATTTTATTGTTCACAATAAAATATGCGTAAGAACCATGTGGATACCCTCAAAAACATTCCTATCATGAGTAAACGTGGTCATACAAAGTTAAATTTGCAATAAAAGACATTTGGCGTAGAATTTCGAGGAATCATTCTCGCGGTCACAATAATTTTAAGGTAAGCCTTGAATTACTGTGGGGAAACATTTTTCAGGTCAACGTTTCTATTAGCAGGCGGAAATAGTTGTAAATGATGAACCACATGTGTTTTGATCCGTGACAGCTAAGGGCCACTTTGAAATTATAGTTCGCATTTTTGCACGCCACTGCAGCGGTGCGGTGAATAAACTTAAGGCGTGCTTTGCCCGCAACAGATGAGAGTGCGGAAAATTTACAACCACTATCTTTTGTTTTTGTTATTTTCACAGTACGAAGGTGCTGGGGACGTTTTCCTGGAGATCCACGCCATGGCCACAGATCGGGAGGTTACCTCAACATTACGAAATTTACCATTGAAATAAGAGACGTCACAGGTGTGCATATCCCAGCAATCGTGCGTGAGGCCTCACTGGTGCGCCGAGATTGTTCATCCGTCTTCGTTAGTTCTTCTTCCACATTTCATAGGATGTCTATTTGCAATAATATGGCTTGAAATGACATAGCTGGTGCGTGTAAACACCGTACAGTAACCATACTTCAAGCACTACGTGACACGTCGAGGAAATAAAGAGAACGAAAAGTACACGACACCCCGTGCTTTATATTGGAAAAATTGCGGCACATTGAGGCCTCCAAGATTTACGTAGGCAGTGTCGACGCTATGAGGCGTCACTGATTTTTACTAAATCATTTATCACTTTTGATACTGTCGACCTAGGTTTTGTAGATATTACAAAGTGCGTAATTTACTTGTTATTTAATCATAAAGAATAAAACTTTAGTTGAAGTACAAATTTATTTACAATATTAGTCAACAACAGCAGAATGCAAAATATTATGGCTTCGTTTTGCAGGGCTAAATAAGAAAATACTCAGACTAAAATTTGTCATACACCATACGAATAACATGCATCTAGTGTATCTTCAAACTGTACCGCAATTCACTTGAGCGAAAAAAATAAACACAAACCACAAGCATGAATTTCGAAATCACCACTTTTTCCTTTATACATGATACGAGAATAGCCAGACTAACGTCGGTGACCGAATGGTCAATATACAAAGTTTTCTAACACTACACTCGCAAAACTGCTGAATTGTGCATACAAATTGTAGCCAGGTATCTGACGAATAAATTAAGGTGAGGAACATTTTTCATCCCTTAATTTTACTCTACACGAAGTGGGAAAGGCAAGCCTGTCCAAGTACTGCCTTTCCTATACTCTACAGGCAAACTCGTGCGAGACCGCGTGAGTTTGCCGCGTCTTTCGCGGCAGCTCGGTCAGCGCCTTGCGTGGTGCTGGACCGAACAGGAGGCGTTGTTAGGCTAATTGGTTCGTAACTTTAGAAGCGCGAAATTGACGAGGACCGGAAGGAACACAGATACGCACGTACGTTCGTACGAAACATCAAGACGAAAAATCGGCAGCCGAAACCACCAAAATTCTTATACGTCAAACATGACTGCATCGCCGAGTTTTTACTGTATTATTCTTTGAAATCTACATACGATGTTTACTCTAGTTGACGCGTTTCTGGTATCAGGTCGGTTCGCAACTTCTCTTCGTTTTCTCCAACGCTTTTTTGCTGCTTATGGTTTGTTTAACTAACAGTTGTGAAAATTATCGCTGTCGGTCTAAATTTAGGTGAGTCATCAGTTTTCGTTTTAATTTTCCTCGCATTTGAATGAGCCGTCAGGTCGCGAAACCTGTCGATTCCGAAGCGCTGCAGCACGTGTAGCAGCACGAGGTCACAGGAAATAAATGTGTCCCTGGGGCCGTGTGGGGTGGTTTTCCGCAAATTAGAGGCGTCAAATGTTAAAAACTGGTTAAACACTTCACTACCGGTAGCCACCATTACACAAGTTTTATAAAATTATCACGAATTTGTCGCATTATGCTTTACAAATCGCAAAAATCTTTTCTCGCACAAGTTTAATACACTCCAGGCAGCATGCATATAGCTTTCAAAGAGGGCTGTTGAATACATCCTACATGGTCCATACAAAAGAAAAAGCAATGAAAATTAGGCCACCTGCTAGGGAATCTCTAACTCTGCTAATCCCATGAATTTATCACTGTCAAAATATTTGTCCTACCCCCTGCCCACTCCCCGCATCACTTTTAATTTTGTCCACATATATTCCCTTTCATTTTGACTCATCTATTTCATAGAGGCAGCCCCTTCTGCTCCAGCACTCCAGTTTTCACTGTTCATCTGGCATTCTTTGAATTTTAGGGGAGGGTTCTGAAATACATACACACAAGAGACAAGGAAATAAGCTTCACTCTTGTGAAAGACAAGTCTGCTTGCCGGAACTTCGGCTCCAGCCCAACCGCTGTTTATGAGTTTTCAACACGATCTTTCATCCCTCTCTTAGTCCTCTGTTCTTTGAGATCTTACCCAAATTTTCAGTGGTGTCGCAGAGAAAACAAATCTTAAAACTTTTTCTTTATGAATAATCGTTCTAATCTTCACGGGATACAAAACTAAACTGCTTGGCGCTTGTAAGACCAAATTCATAGTGCAGCATTATAATCATATCCTACCATGCTGGGGGTAAATCCTGAGGTAGCCTTCTCACGCCAGTGTTATTTCTATTCTGCATAAACGACTTGCCATCAATATGCAATGTAGCACTTCGCCCCTTTCTGCACTCCCGGAACAAAAAAAAACAATGTGTAAATAATTTCAAACACTTCTGGCTTGACATGTCTACCACTTCATTCAGGAGACATGTGAATTCTCTTGGTGGCTCAATGCAGATGTGCTTTAGGAGCACACAGTTTTTCTTTGATTTCCTTACTTTGATCTCTTGGCAATATTCAGCTAATGACCCGCTTACCAATGCTAAATTTTTTTCTGCTGAATTGCGTGACGGTTCATGATGTGCTGACGGTCTTCGAGCCCCCAGTCACATTTACAGACTCGAAGACTCTGTAATCTTGGTTTGTCAGCGCCTTTTGTCCTGACGGCGTGTTATGTGTAAAGTAATGGTTCATCATAAAGTTAACCCTACGTCATGACGTCATCCAATTAGGATGTCTTGACGATAGACGAAATTGACGCCGCAATTATGACGTGACCGTGACGGGGCGAAGCACCTTGGGGTCTCAGCCTATTGGCGCATAATGCCGTCATGGTGTGTCGGCATGCAGTTGTGGTTAATCCCCGAAACGGGTAGGTGCCTCTAAATTCGAATAAATCTCTCTACTCATCACTGGTCCACAAAAAGACAGACGGCAGCAGTTAGCCCAACAAATAGTTTTTTATGTTAGTGGAACTCGAACACCCGCCCCAGCTTATAGGGAACTCAAATCAGGCAGTAGAAAGGAAAAGAAATAAATGCGTGGCTGATCATTTCCTTTTGGAAGCCGTAAAACACGAAAATGAAACACGTCTTCACACACGTAGTTGAGTGTATTGAGTGTTGTTTCGACACATGAGCGAAGAAATGAATGCTACAGCACTTAATTGCAATGCCATACGAGGAACGCAAGCAGGTCGAAACTTGCAGCGCAAACCTCAAGCAGAAAGCACGCACGAAATGAGCACACACAGGATGATCGCGGGAAAACAACTGTCACAGCTCGACGCTTCAAGCACGCTGCTAAAACATAAAAAACACACGAAACAAACACTCAACCTGGACTGTCACAATTCTAGCTATTTCATATGTGAACAGCGCGTACCATACGAAAACGAGGCCGCAAAAGCGAGCCAATTGACTTTTGTTCTCTGTTTACTCAGCTTACGATTTGCCCGAATGCCGACATAAGTGCGCTCTGAGTGTGCGATCATGGCTTAGAAAGAACATGCATGCGCATTTCGACCACATCATGCAGAGGCACGCAAGCATCGCCACGCCTGTAGTGGCACGGGGCGAGGGGAGTGCTTTTAGGTGAAAAGAAGAGAAGAGTGAGTCCCGAAACTGTCTCTCAGGGGGAAGACACCTCAACAGTAGCTCACGAGGGATGGGGTAGAGAAGGAATTTAAAGGATAGGATTAAAAGGTAGACAGACAGAGAGGAAGGAGAGAGCAAGGCACAGGGACAGCGAAAAATGGAAGTAAGGAGAAGACAGGAAAGATGGACATGGTTGCAGGAGTCCGAGGACGGGGCACTATCGGCGTCAGGAGATAGCCTAGGACAAATCCAGTAGCCCAGAGCAACGCTGTTGTTGAAGATCGGCGTCAGGAGATGGCGTAGGGCCAGCCCAGTCACCGAGAGCTACGCTGACGTCGGAGATCGCGAGGGCACAGCCGGTCGGCACGAAATCCAGTGAGCGAGTCCCTGTGGTGGCGCGGGGCTTCTAGTAGAGTGCACGCGCTCAGCGCACGACCCTCGTACCATCTCACTACTGGTGACTAAAACACGCTGAAGTTACTGTGCTCTGACGACGGCCAACGGTACATGTGTGTATAAAACTGGCTGGGCGTAAAAAGTTCTGCAAAGTGCATGTTTTGGTCTAGTGGCTTGCATCACGTGCTGATGAGTGAAAACTCGCTGGTACAAGGCGTCGCTACAGACTTCGCCTCCTTGTTTTTAGATGCGAAGCAACTCTTTGACTTGCTTGCGTAACACTGTCTTTTTGCACGAACGCGTCGCGCGCCGCAGATGTTAACAGAGTGCCAAGTAGCTCACGCCGCTGCTGCGCGTAGACGTCACACTTCCCTCGCAGTGCGTGCTGATATCACTATCTTTTCGCCTGCCACGTGCTCGGAGCGGCACCTGCGGCTGCCACCTCGTCCTTACACCTACAGCATCTGCCGGGACCGCCACTCGCTATATAACCGACCCATCGGTTCACGCCCAATAAACCTGACGCGCGCCAAATGTACGCGTTGAAACATGCCTATACGTGTCAACAACAAGACCTGCGCCTGCCATTGCTTCAAACTAATCTCCCAGCGCTCACTACAGCATAGCGTTTCCTAAAATTACCTAGAGGAGACTCAGGCACTGTGATCGTTCAGCGACCATGGGAATGATGGGCAGTACACAGATTTGCCTTGTTATCGTAGTCGTGGGTGGCAAATCGTACTTGCGGCTTTGTTTGTTGCTGGTTTTGGTTTCACCTGGAAAGAAAGAACGAACCCTTTTGAACTTCGTGACACGATTCAAAATGGTAAGCCTAAAAGAATAAGGGGATGAAGCGCAACCTCTGAAAATTTGCTCGTTGTTGTTTCGTGAGAAAACAGCTCCAAGCCACATGAACGCACACGGAGCCAGAATCAGGCCAAAAGTACGAATGTTGCGCTTGCATGGTCACTGAAGCGCCGTGCGTTGCAGTTCCTATAGACACTAGCACCAGAGTTAGTTCTAATGTATAATATAAAGCTGTGCACCGCAGCATCTGTGTCAGAGCCGTTCACGGTGCGAAAATACTATAGGTGAGTTAACGCCGCAAAGGGAGTGCTCTTCGAGCAAGGAGCAATTATGTTCTCGTGTGCGGTATGTCGATAGATGGCTCGCGGGACTGAGGACCGTGGAGGGCTGCTGGCAAATTCCGCAAAGCACATCCGGTGCGTAGGTGAAGGTTTTCGAGTCGGATAAAACCAGACTATCATGCGATATCAAGCACGTGCCGCAAAAGAGGGGGTGATAAGAAAGGAGGTTCTGGGCACAGCAAGGATGGTGTGGTGACGATAAATGAGCACCGCTACTTTCCTACGTCACGGAGCTGTTCTACGCTGAGAGGGGGGGAAGAAGCCGGGGGCAAAGTTCGTAGCGCCATCGTTCGGGCTCTTTGCGAAACAGAACATTATCGGTGACTGGATAGTCCCGGAGTTCGCTCACCTAAAGTATTCTTCTACCGTGGCGCATTCAACCCTTGATGCCACCGATGCGCAACGCTGCTACTTTGCATCCAATCAGAGTTCTCTTGGCGAGACGTTCGCAGTTTTTATTTTCAATTTGTTTGTATATACAATTCTCAACATTATGTTCGTAACAGAAGTATGTCTGGGGAGCCATGATGGACCCTACTTTACTTTTCTGCTAAATAAAAAAAAAACACTTCACGTTTTGCCCCGCCCTGTATGGCACTTTACTAGAGCTGAAACACTCTTCTCTCCAAACTTTACCTCGCCAGTTTTTCATCTATCTATCTATCTATCTATCTATCTATCTATCTATCTATCTATCTATCTATCTATCTATCTATCTATCTATCTATCTATCTATCTATCTATCTATCTATCTATCTATCTATCTATCTACAGCGCTTTGAGAGAGCACCTTGAAAGGTTGGACTAGGGTGGTCTTTTAGAGACTCAGCTTACGCCCGCAAACCTCTCTCGAGGCGTTTAGCAACGTGAGTACCACGTTGAAAAAGGGAATAGTACCTTAATATTGGGAAAAGGAAAATGACGACTTTTGGGCTTCTGTGGCTGGTTCTCTAAGTGAGAGACGCTACTGGTTGTTTCCGCCCTCCAGAATGCATCTAGAAGGGGAGTGTCGCTACTAGTTGTTAGCTGATGAGCTGTGCCTTAGACTGCTGCGTAGTATATTCGTTACTGTTCTACCAAAAAAAATTGTTAGGTCAGCTTGTTTGCAGGCACACCAACCCGAGGAGGGGGACAGAGTAGGACGCGGAACGAGCGCAAGACCCGGTAATTTGTAGAATGTATTCGCCGTTATGTCAAAATATACGGGACATATTTCACCTGGATTTTTTTACGATCAGAAAACTGTTTCGGCCGAGGGTCTTGTAAAGTGTCGAATGTTTCTTTGGCAAAAAGCAATAGTGAGTAAGCATCTCCCAGGTAGAACTGGTAAGGAAAACAACTAGAAGTAGTTCGATTGTGAATGAACTGACAGCGCAAGAAGACTGAAATACAGAGACTAAAAAAAGGCTACAACGTTGAGTCCTTTTTTGTTACTACCCGTCTTTAAATCTCGTCTTTAATTCAATCCATCAATACTTATGTCATTGTATTTTTCTTTTGTTTATTCGCACATTTCTTACTGTATTACTTCATGGGGTAACACATACACCACTCATTACCTCAGTTCAGACAATTCCAAACCAAGCGATAAGAATTTTCACGTCAAGCCCATATCTCTCTAACGCTAAGTCACTACTTCACGAAAACAATATATTAACTGTATCTGAGCTAGCTAAATATAACCTTGGTATTTACATGTATAGAACTATAAATAACCAAATTCCACTCTTTACTACCATTCTCTCAAATAACAATGTCCCAAGGTTTGCCCTTAACAATAACTTTCTACTGCCAAAAGTTCGCACCAATTATGGCAAACAAACCATTCATTTTTCGGGAATTTCTTTTTGGAATAGTTTACCTTCCAACAATAAAGTATGCCGTTCCCTGAAGGTAAATAAATCGAAGTTAAAAAATCATATCATGTCAACTAACTAGCCTGTTTTGCTGTTTCTTAATTGATTCCTGTTCATTGTGAGTTGCGTTTTGTAATCACTCGTCATTGAAGTTAGCGCGTTATTCTTGCTTTTAAATTGTTTCTGTGAGATTACAAGGGTATATTCTTGCTTTATTTCTTTCAATTGCATTTTACTGCAGCTCTGTCTCCCTGCTATGTACATCAAAATTATTCTCAATTCTACATTGTACAAGAGGTCCCCTTGCAGTCTCTGACTATGGGACCTCTTTCTGTATATCATGCACATGTATTGTTCTTCATTTAGCACAATAAAATCTTCTGTTCTGTTCTGTTCTGTTTACTCTCTTTCGGCTGTTAGTTATTCCGCATTGAACAAAAACGAAGTAGCACCAGCCGCTATTTTCAAATAGAGCGCTCCTGTCAATTTTTAGAAAATTTCTGAGAAACATTGTCTTTGATTTTGTTGCCTTTGAACTATTTTGTGGCTGGGCACCAGATAAACCGAGAAAGGCGAGCTGGTTTTGGCCCTACCAGCCTCTGCGCCACAATGCAAAAGCATCCTTATTATAGAAATCTTAGTCGGTCACCCCTACGCTCCTTAAACTTTACTTTGAGAACTTTAGCCCAAAGCGCAAGCAAGGGACGTGTGTGACATCCAACGAAATTTGGTCGTGTAGGTGTTCCTAGGTTTTTTACAATTATTTCATGTAAATGTGGATGCCACTCAAGGTCCACTTCAATGCTCTTTGTTGCCACACAGGCTTTCTTGTAGATTTGAAGTGTGTTAGAGGATACGTCATTTTTGCCCCGCCGTGGTGGTCTAGTGCCTAAGGTACTCGGCTGCTCACCCGCAGGTCGCGGGTTCATATCCCGGCTGCGGCAGCTGCATTTTCTATGGAGGCGGAAATGTTGTAGGCCCGTGTGCTCAGATTTGGGTGCACGTTGAAGAACCCCAGGTGGTCGAAACTTGCAGAGCCCTCCACTACGGCGTCTCTCATAATCAAATGGTGGTTTTGGGACGTTAAACCCCACAAATCAATCAATCAATCCATCAATCAATCTATGAGAGGATACGTCATTTGATTGTTGACATTCTGTAGATAATGCTCTTCAAATATATGCACAGATCTCTCACAAGCTATTTCTCATTGGAGATAATGTCAGAGCTATTCTCACTTTTTCAATCCTGTTGTCGCAAATTGACGTCGTGTCTATTGTGAGCTCGTACATTTGAAACCAACCCTCTCAATAAAGAGCTCTAAACTTCGATGCCATGACTGAGAGTTTCGCAAATGCCACGCAGGAATCAAGCACACTGTACATTGTGGTTATCTAATTAGAATCGACCGAGTGTTCAGTTGGTGAGCACGCTTCACATTCAGAATTTATGGAAGGCAGTTTTATGGAAGGCCTGGCAGCTCAACAGTATTGTGGACCGCGGTAACGCGCTGCTTCCTAAGCGTCTCAACTAAACAATGCCATGACATTCATACCACATGTTCCTGATACTTTCTTCTACGTGTTTAAAAAATCTTAATTTGCTTACCTTGTTGGAGCTCTTGGAACGTGAGGCAGAAATCCGTCGTCGGGGAGAACGTCAGCGAACCGCACGTGCTACATTCTGGTCAACAAAGCATCAACTGGTGCTCTTTGTTGTCTTATATACAAACAAGAGTCAAGAGCACGTGTACTTTTGCCGCTAAATTTGACAAAACAAGCTCACATTAGGCATGCATTTTTAACAGAAGTGGTTTTTTTCTTGGGTCTACAATATTGTTGATCTGCGCGTTAAAGGGTTAAAGCAAATTATATCTTTGTTGAACGGCTGAATTATCTGTGGTAGGATCTGGAAGGGCAAGCACAATTGTCTCAGAAAATGGAGTATGTGGCTCAAAACAGGGCTGATACCTATGAAACAGGATGATTAAGAAACAGCCTACGAAGAAGGCGTTTATGATGCTTATCACGTCCTCCGTGTTAAGCTTACACTGTGGTGCTCAATCCTCCATGCTTTGTTATTGTGCTGCTCGAGATAAAGAAAAAGTGATACCTTAATTATAATTTAACACTGGAAAGGAAGTCGATGAAAGTGCTTGGGGTGGTGAAATCCTGTTAAAGTACCTATTGAACGGCTATACTACTCATAAAATCCATATTTTGCGCTGATGAGTTCATTTTATAAATGCAGCAAGACACGTACATGGTTTACATTTTATTACGCCTCAACGCTTGCAGCTGTAAGCTCAATACAACGAAAACACACTAATGATTCAAGTGGAAGTTACGGAACTGCGTTTCGCTTTTAAATGAACCAATGATGTTATAATGTAGTTAATATATATAAATGGGTTCTCACAAACTTACTGCCTCCACACTTTTTTGTAGCTTCGATGGCATGCTCTAGCGGAATAAAAGAAATAAAAATAAACTGTGACATCGTAATACAGTTCTGTAAGACTTCCCCTCCTGTTCTTTCTTTAGCGGCGCTCTTGTCTCCCGAACATTTTTGGTGAAAGCACAAGAGGCACTGGATTCTCAGCCAGTTGCATAATAAGATGTTCTTTTTTTAGAATCTCCTTTTTTCCACAAAGACGCAGCGTAGGCAGATCGTAATAGTGGAACACTTCAAACAGTTTGTGACTGCCACAAATAAAGTAGGGCCTTCCCCTACAAAAAAGAATGTGTTGTGAAAATCATGAAAATTTTATAGCAAATTTGGTCAGTTCTTTTCGTTATTACAAATATAGAGTCACCACCAGTTCAAACAGGAATTACGACGCTCATACACGTAGCATTTGTGTATCTTCCTTCACCTCGGAGGCTCGGTTGCGATGCTTAGGCTACATTTTGTAGTCACGATGGTTTCCCGTGGTAAGTTTTCACTCTGGGTAACTTTAATCTTCCTCTTACTTCTTTGAAATTTAAAAACAACAATCCAAGTAGTGGCGCCTATGGCGTTGAGTAGACCACATATCACGAAGAGCCAATCATATGCACCTATTTTGTCCCTGAAGTGTCCTGCAAGAAATAAAAATCCAGAGTTCTCGTTAAAACTACTTTTTTTCAAAGCGAAGCCAAAAAAATACACATTTGCATAAAAAAGAGACTGCTGTATCCTCATACCGTTAAACAAATTAACATCCTTAAACTCCAAGAACAAGGCAAAAAATATCAGGGTATATCAGGCATGCCCGAGTGTGCAAGCAAAGCAAGAATGATATATCAAGCACAAGTGGTTTATTAAGCAAAAGTGCATCATTGGCATACTTTGTACCCCGTAGTTCCCGCGGGTGTGGTCAATATTTTTACGACGGTGTCTGTCGAGGCCACTTTTACCTGAATTTCAATACGGTAGCGTTAAGGAGCAAACTCCGGCATCAGCGTCGGTGTCAGCATGGTTGGTTGTGAGCGAAATATCATCATCTTGTGAGTGACCGAAAAATAAAGAAGGATGTTAGTAAATTAAATAATACAGAGATCCGAGATATACCCGAGGTTTTTTTCATGGCAAGCGGGTGTTTAACCACAAAGTTGCATGTCTATTGGTGAATGTAGTAAAAACAACTTTCTCTGCTTGAAAATGCAGACAGAGGAACTTTCATGCTTACAAGCACACGCAACCTGTATTTATGATTCACAAAATAACATGAAGTAGTAAAGGAAAATACGTGGTAAAAGCATACATTTCCACCGGGCCAACTAACATGCAATTATCATAATGACTTCATTGTTTAAAGCCAGTCACCCACCACAAAAGGCACACACGTTACTGCGCCTATTCCCTTAACGCTGCGTAGTTGGTGTATAGCATATTTGAAATGCCTCTATTCGCAACGTGTTTGAAGTACGCACTATATGCAGAATATGGCTATTGTGTTCAACTATTAACGGGTAAGATTAAGGGTTGCCTAATGCCTCAAACAACCTCACGAAGCCCACAGAATCTACAGTCACAGATGCACAGGGAACATTATTTGTACGAGTTTCCGGAAGCATTTACAGCAGAAGCAAAAAAATCACACGCTTTAAGCTAAAACGTCACAGTTCCGCTTCAAGGACAAAACGCAGATTGTGATAGCAACAAACTGGAATGTCACAAGAAGAACTGTAAGCAGCTATAAACTTGCTGCGTGGTGCTCAGACACCACCAAAAGGACTCATTAAAAGAAAGCACAGTTAAACACGGGACGGGTGGGAAGTGCTGCAGTCGCTTCCTTAACAAGCATCTACTTTTGCTATTTTAGCTGGTAATTCACTTCTTTTGCAAACACGATTGACGCAGCGACTGAAGTAACCTCCTTGAATGCAATTGATTGCTATGTGGGATTTAACGTCCCCAAACCACCATTTCATTATGACAGACACCCTGAGAAAGGCTCCGACAATTTCGACCACTTGGGGTTTTTTAGCATGCACCCAAATCTGATTCCAAAGGCCTACAGCATTTTCGCTTCAATATGAGATGCAGCCGCCGCAGACGGTATTCGATCCCGTGACTTGCTGGTTAGCAGCCAAGTACATTAGCCGCTAGATCGCCGTGGCGGGCTGCTTGAATTCAGACTTAGTGGTGAAGCTCAAGACGTCGACCCCCACTCCTTCCCAAAAAGAAGCGCGGCAACCATGCCTTAGATGTCAATGTAGTTCATTTCGGTGTAGCTAACACATATTCCTGTCGCTAGAATTACGGCGCAATCATAATTCTAGATAATTGTTTGTCCTTCACTTTTTATACTTCAAAATTATTGGTCCGTTATACTTCGTCACGTGCACTCATCTGAATATAATTGCACCTTTACGCGTATATAATTGAATACCATATAAACTAACGCATATATATATATATATATATATATATATATATATATATATATATATATATATATATATATATATATATATATATATATATATATATATATATATATATGTGACGTATGAAGTGATGGTTGGTAGAAGTAGAGAAGGAAGAACTGCAGTATAGAATAAACATGGCGGATGAGCCAGGTCACGTCTCCCGCATCTAGCGTCACACGAGTCGACAGGATGGAGACCTGCCTGCCCCTTCATCAGTCACTCATCATCGACGCAGTTCCCCAGAAGACGCCCTGACCGTACATTGACTACCGAATCATCGCCTAGGAGGACAACGACCAGCACCATGACAGAACCATCGGCTGACCTCGACATCCCCACGTACACCGGATCAGCGGACGACGGACCCGTGCAGGACTGGTTCAACCTGTTCGAACTCCACGCTACCGCTGAATCTTGGTCGGAACGGGAGATGGTTACGAACTTCAGCGACTACGTCACCGGTGAGGCATTTAAATTTTACCTCATCCATATATTCTAGAACGACGAGTCATGGCAAAAAATCAAAGAGGAGATGATTACCCGTTTTAACGACTATGACCAAGACCTACTCATTGCCAGCCATCTAGAGACAACCGCACACTATCGTCAATTTCCTAAGCAGTCCTCAACCATTCAAAAGCCCAGCGCGAATCGACAACTGCCTCAATACGAAGGGGCACAGCAGTTTACTTACAGAAGGTCATGCGTATATTGGGAAACACCCAACCGTCAAGCGCGCCGCCCTTCTGCGGGAAAGTTGGCATTTTCGAAGTCATCGCTTCAGCATATGACATGAGACGTTGCTCAACCACCTGATGCCCTGCCCTCTTCGTCTCGCATACGTGGTCCACCACCTGGGTTTTCGTCACGCGGTTCTTCAAGCGCTCCTAACGCTCACCTCTTGCCTTATAAGGACGCCGTATTAATGGTAGATGACCTGGCGCATCGAGAAAATACCCTGTCAAGCCATTCTTCTTCCGTACGGTTTCATGCATCACCGTCCGGTGCACACACCCTCGACAGTCCAAACAAAACAGAACGCTCAGACGCATCGAACGTCGCACGCTACCAGGCGCAAGGGCCACTCGCAGTGAACAGCGAAAAAGAAGCCTCTGAAGAGCTTCCTGTCATTTCTACGGCACCGCAGAATTGCCAAAATCTGCAGTTAAAACCTAGTAATGCCATGTCACCTGTGGTGCCCACATGCAGAGCTCACCAATTCATGAATCGAACAAATTCAGAAGTACATGATACATCAAACCTCGTACACAGTTGTCTTTCGGAAGCGTGCGTAATGAACCACGTCACCGAAACCTCTGAAGAGCCTGCTAGCAATGATGATGCATTACCAACTATGCCCGACAAGCAAGACACCAATTCACCAAACATCAGCTGTCGACAGGACACGTCAAACACAGAAGGAAATGAATGCCCCATTCCGGAAAGGGCGCCACTACAGCCATCTCTTGAGCAGTCTCAGGAAAGCAAGCAAAGCCAAGTTCATAAACTCATGCTACAACGAGGGAGACTGCAACGAGGGCATCGACGAACGCAAAATTCAACGGAAGCGCACTCACCAATAAAAGAACATCGAAAAATAAGACCTCGAAAACAAAGACCAATTCAAGACGTCAGACACTTTCGCACAAAGAAAAGTCACCAGAGACACTCCCTGCCTCAGCTATTACACCGACTGCACCACCACAGAAAACGCCGAGAAAGACGCGGAAGTACTGCTTGCACACCGCAAGCACTCAGGCACTTCATCACAGTCTGTCAAAAAGCACGAAATTAACAAGCTCCAGGATTACACCATTCGCGACGAAAAATACAACCCCGACGACATCCGAGCTGCCGATGCAACAATGCGTTCTATCCTTGCTCAGTCCACCGAGGAGTTCAAGCAGTATTGTCAGTATCCATGTGTAGCTCGCTCTGTTCGGAACGCAACAGTCAAGCTCGTCCACCAGAGTTGTCATAAAAATGACCGGACTGCTCCCTCGGCCTTGAAGATTTAGTGAGATTGTGTAACTCCGTAGCGACGTGAAACTGCGAATTTGGTCATTATTTTGTTTGTTTTGTTTTCAATTTGTTGTAGTTTGTAACCAGTGCCAGCTTTCGGGGGGAGGGGGAATCGTATGACGTATGAAGTGATGGTTGGTAGAAGTAGAGAAGGAAGAAGTGCAGTATAGAATAAACATGGCGGATGAGCCACGTCACGTCTCCCGCATCTAGCGTCACACACACACACACACATATATATATATATATATATATATATATATATATATATATATATATATATATATATATATATATATATATATATATATATATATATATATATATATATGTGTGTGTGTGTGTGTGTGTGTGTGTGTGTGTGTGTGTGTGTGCATGTGCGTGTGTTTAGATTTGTTAACACACATTTTTGTCTCTTTACTCAAGTTAGCTAAGAATTATTCCAGTAAAACATTGAAAATCTTACCATATCAATGCAGACGCTGGAGCTAATTGGTCTGGATTCATTATGGCGAATTTCACAGCGCGCGAACATAGGAAAGATTGTGACAGAGTAAAGAAAAGAGCACTTTTACGGCGCTTTATTCTACAGCCACTCATTTTTTCTTTGTGCTCACGCGTAATGAAACGCACGCTTAGAATAACAAATAACTGAGGTAGTTAGTTGATATTCTTGTTAAACAGAAAGGACGTGCCAACACGAACAGAAGAGAGACGACAAGGAAATGGCCAATTTTCTTACGTAGATCACCACGCGCTCTTGCCTAATAAGTATCGCATATTTCTTGGGAATGCGCTCACTATTTCTTTCGAGGTTCACTTTCACCACTGAATAATTTTTTTTTTCAATTTTAGCTATGTTCTTGGTGTATTACTACTCCCTTATATCAGTGTTTCCACGTGCTGTTTGAAAGGGCCCGAAAGAGCCTCTGCAAATAAAAATAACGAAAGCTTTTTGCTCTCTCGGAGTTTGACCTTTTTTTTGCGCACTTCGTGATGCCAGAATGGTGGATTCCGTGATATAATTAGTCTACACGCTCTCTTTTGGCCCATGTATGAGAAATACCACTTGAGGATTGCCTCGCACTGTGCTTCACCATGCAGTCACCCACAAATTATGCTTTGTCCCGCAAGATTCTCGTGTGTGATCAGCTAATTTTTCTCCACTCTGTGCAATGCCATTTACCCAAACGAGCAATGACCACACTCAGGAGGTTTCTGCCACCACCATCACCCTTTTACGTGTAATGTACAAATGGATGACATCTTCCTCCGCTTGTTATTTAATAGGTGCGAAGAAAATTACAGAAGCGCTAGGGACGAACGCTCTTGAAGCAGAGATGAAACTAACTGGTCATCTTATTTTCACGTAGCGTGCATGGATGCGATAACATCACCCTACCTGCGAGGCCTCACGTATTAAAGTATTAAAGCAGCCCGGGAAGGGAGGGGGTAGCGCTATTCAAGCTGCATTCAAGAAACTTTGCTCAAAAGCTCGTGGCCACTAGTGCTATCAGCAGACATAAACAGACGGTCTTCTTGTTTCGCGTTAAGGTGGCAAGTAGCAACAAAACCGCTTCACTTCATGCAGCGGCCGTGCTTTTAAACTCACACTTACGTTTTGTAGAGTTAGGCGACGTCGGATCCAAGAGAGTCACCAGCAAGTCTTAGTAACCATAGCATTACCGTTTCTTGCTAGTCCATTCACAGCTGCACCATTGCGTTGAAGCTGATTTTTTTCCATACCGCCACTATAGTTACAAAAAGTGCTTCATCTTGTGATGATGAGAAGCGATCGCATGTGCGTACAACGTCGCGGATGAAAGTAGCACAGAAGGCATCAAAGGGTACTTGAGAGCAGCTCCGGAAACAAAACGCGTTTTGTTTCCGCATCTGCTGCAAGATGGTGCAGCAGATGCGGATTATCGCAGTACTTCCACCTGTTCACATGTCAACCGGGAGCGTCTCTATTCCCATACACAAGCATTTTGTTGATTTACAAGAGTTCAAATCGGATTGATTTAGCTTCAAGCCTTCCTTCGCGTAATATTAGGTCGTGTTGCTAACACATTCTCACTGCTTCGCCATACCAGTGAAACAGATTTATTTTCAAAACCAATTGAACAACTTTTTCCCATCAATCTTAAAGGCTACCCTCTCCTCTTCTTTCACTGCTCCACGCCGCCGCTGATCTAATAAATCATGGAGGTGGATACCCCAGCGCACCACCGCAGGTAATATTGGGACCACTGCATAGGTCTTCTGTGTGCATGTACAAACATATTGTTTAAACAATGTAGCTGCAAATACACCACTGCTAATACATGAAGATCTCTTACCTATTAAATATGGCTTCACAAATGAGAACATCCCCGCTGACGCCACGACGATGCCGAAAGACACTGACATCTTCTCATGCCCGAAGTAGCTTGCCAGCGTCATTGAGAAAATGACCATTCCCGTGCCGATGGTGAATGCAATGACAAAGGCTAGCGTAAAGATAAGATCGTGGCTATTTACAAAAGGCAGGATAAGAAAAGTTACCGCCCCCAACACCAGAGTGAGCAATACAGCTGTCTTGATCTGCAGCAGACCACGGTCGATGACGGCTGGTAATGTGAGCCGTCCGAGCACTTCAAATACCGCTCCAGCGGCCATCACAGTGACTGCCGTCGACACCATTACTCCCTTATCACAGGCAAAGTCCACGAACAGCGACACGTAACATTCGTAACCAAGGCAGTAGGTGTTGAAGCTGTACATTATTAGGTAGAACACAGGTTCTTTAAACACTGTCATTGCATGGCGCAGCTTAGGGCTCTGTGGCTGGTCGTTGCTCTGCGCAGGAATCTCGGGGTCCAGCTGGTTGTTGCTCGGAGAAATGTCCCTCCAAGAAGGAGTGCGTAGAAAGAGGCTAAATGCGAGCCCGTTCAAGCAAACCGCACCGAAGATAAGAAGTGCGCCATGAAGGCCATAGCTGGCGTTGAGAAACTCCAGCAGTTTGGGAAACACAAACAGGCCTAAGGTCACACCGGTGAAGTTAAGACCCATTGCAAGGCCTTTGTTCTTGACGAAGTGTTCGTTAATAATAGTAGGAGCTATGATGAACACCATGCCTGCTCCTACAGCTGCATATCGGGAAAAAAAACGATACATACAGGCTGTGTTAATCTTCTGTTGCAACTACAGTACTGAATTTTTTTTATAGTACGCAGTCTGACTTCCTTTACTAAGTTGAGTGCAAACATTTGCGCATTCCTTGTACTAACCGTTCAATATTTTAGTATTGTATTCCTTTATTAGTGTATTATGAGTGCCCTTCCTGCAAGGACCGAATTCTGGTCTGCAGTATGCTATAAATAAATAAAGATAAATAAATAAGAGCCCAAAATATTCGAAGTCTGCAAGCTTGCTCCAGAGCTTCGGACATCGCTGCCACCTCTGGTTATTTACGTGCATTTCAGTCAAGGCACATGGGCGTTAATTAATTCCGCTTCCATCGAAAGTTAGGCCGCTGTGGCCGGGATTCAATTCCACGACCAGTGTGTTAGCAGCCGAATGTCTTAGCCACTAGGCCACCGTGGCGGGCGTGCTACATCTCTCACAATTGCTACAACTAAGAAATAGTTATTCAGTTTCAAGGTACTATGGAGCATTGCGGAACCGTAGGTTTTGAAAGTTTCATTATTAACAATGATTCTATGTTTCTGAGTGATAAAATATAGTAAACGTCAGCTACTGCAATGGTTTCTGTTTGAGCTATCATGTACGAGCGTGAATTTTTGACTTTTTATGCAAGTAATCAATTCAAGAAATGCATAAAATAATGTTCAGATAATGCGTAAGTATTTATTTATACGTTAAATAAATATATATATACACACACACACACACACATATATATATATATATATATATATATATATATATATATATATATATATATATATATATATATATATATATATATATATTGTAAAACGCATATTTAAGCTGCCTCAACTCAAGTAACGGACAGCTCAGCTACTTCACAGGTACTGATTCTAAAAAAAATGGCGTGTAAACGCGACACAAGAAAGAGTTCAAGACGCCACAAACACCGAGTAGCAACTGCAAAGGCGCACTACCTTAAAAAAAGAGAAGGCATGAAGTATAATCAGTTGCGTATGCCCAGCCAATCAATCTAGCATGCCTGGCGGTTCACGTGACAGATGCCTTTTAAGGCATTTGATTTCCTCTCTATGAAAGACAGTCAATGTTTTCTCACTTCTGCGTTGTCACTATATATTACCGATATTGCATGCATCTATATTCAGACCCGTTTTGTCATTTCGGTGCCTATACGAAACTGCGCATTCATCGAATTTCAACATAAATTTTCCGTCTCGAGAACATACAGATGGGCGTTTGTTTACTACCTTCTTTATGGCGCACTCTGCTATTTGACTGTACAGTTTGTATAATGTGCTTTGAATAGGTGCTAGTGTTCTTTAGGCTAGATTGTATTGATAGTTGTGTTTGGATGATAGCTGAAAGCACTTTACTGACGGGGAAGAAAAATGAGCGAAAGGCTCCCCAGCGTGAAAGGTCTCTATTGTGTAATTTCTATGATGACTTCAGCGATCGCCCCCGCTGGCCGAAGTGTTGTGGGCCTCTGCGAAGAGGTGCGCCTTCTTACTGTTCTGAGGTGTGCGAATATTGAAGAAATAAGGGTACGAGTGAAAAGAAAATAACAGCGCATCGTACGACTACAGAAAATAAAAAGTGGACAGCCACAAACTGGAAAATTGGGGATATAACGTGTTAATGTGAGAATTGCGTGAAACGGGTTAGATCACTTACCTCTTGACTGCTTTGACCACAAGAAAAAAACGAGCTTTTGGACATAGGAAGCCATTTATTGTCTAAATTTTTTGCAATATTGCACTGATGGTTAGATATAAATGTCTCGTCGACTTTCAGGCCTAAGAAACGGCCGTCATTTCCTGCTGAGTTGAAGGTCGCCGGTTCGATTCTCATCAATGACGCTCCATTGGGAGTTGAAGTTGGAGCTATCTAGACTTCAACACTTTGGCTTACATTACTGCTATGTCAACTCAGTTTTAACCCATCTTTATGTTGTAATGATTGGGTACCTAAAATACCACGCAGTCTACCATGTTTCGAAGTCTTCCGGCAGTTTTCTCCTCACATTGATGACTTTCGTACACTACAAAACTCATACACAGTGGTTGTAATGTACAGCAATTTTTTCAGTTACTTGATTGATGAAACCACAGTGACATATCAAAGAATACCACTGAAAGCAATAGTGGAAACTGAAACAGCGCAACAAATACAAAAGCAAGTGCAAGATGGACAGAAAAAACAGCGCTGTTATTGGCGCAATTTCGTAGGTCCTCTGTGTTTCGCGCACTTCGATATTGTAGCAGGTGTAATACCACTTTCTAGTATAACTCTTCTCTGACATTTTCAATTTTATGTGGTAAGACATATCCCCTTCAGCCCTTCAAGACATATCAGTGCTTGAGTTTAATTAGTCGACCGTTAATTAATAATATTTAACGTACTGTCTTAAACATTTTTCGATTGCTTAGTTTGAAACATTAAGTTGTAGATTGGTAATACTCTACTGCAAAACTTGAGTGTAAACCTTTTTCGACTGAATACTTCTTGGTTATTTTGTTTATTTTATCGGCGCACTTGCCTGCCACTTTTACGCAGCTATAATTTCTAATTGCCAAGAATTTTATAAGCAGAACTGCGCGCTAAACGTCATATTGTTTTTCTTCTGCTCATGTCTCGAGACATCAATTTTCTGCTGCTGCCTTGCTCGGTTAGTGATGTAAAATGAGTTTTTAAACTATTGGGAAATCGCGTCCATGGTTCTTTGTCAGAGCACGTTTTCGTTAACATTTGAAAAATATGATGCTCTCGATCATAAGTGAAATATCTCACTACTGAAATCAAGCTTCCCTCTCCATACCATATGATGAAGTAGCGCAATTATTAGGCGGACAATAAAGAAAATGGCGACAAGAATGACGTAACATTCTGTACACGAAAGTAATTTATTTCAGACATAAATGTTTCATTTTTATTCAATTGTATACGCCCCCCCCCCGAACGAAACAGAAATGAAATACCAGTCAGTCAATACTTATCCAATAGCACATTTCGCACACTTACATATTCTGCTGCGGGGTGCTCTGGGTGTATATATGCAGCATATCTTTGTAAATAAATGTAGTTGCGACTGTAGCGACTGTCGTGTGCTTGTTTACTTTCTCGCTGTAAAATGTGCGCTACTTCACCATAAGGTATAATTACCAGTCGCCAGCTAGCCCAGCTCTTAATCTTATCAAGCTTCCGTATTCAATGTTTCTTCTCAGTATTTCTTTCCTTTTGTGAAGTCATTAATGAGCTGCAAATACTCAAAAGAAACGTCTGCGTATTTAATTACGTAACAAAAGAACATTATGAAAAAAAACAGAGACAGTAATTTGGTAGTGAAAGTCATGTAGCGCGAAATATAGACGTTGTTGTTTCAGCATCGGTTCTGGTGTTAATTTTTATTTGATAATTTTTTCAAGATTTCTGTTATCTTCTCCTTCCCAATGTTGACACAGTATGGCAGCAAGATACCATTTTCTCTGCATGGTGGCTTCTATGAAAATTTTGCAAACGGTTTAACCAGTTTACATGAAACAACGAAACACAATATTTTGAAGTTTTGTTGTATTTAGAAAAAAAAACGACCATGACAAATCACGACAAGCCTCCGTGACTCAACGTAGAGCAGTTTTTACGGTGTTTGAGGGCGTGATTGTCTTTCGTTTCATCAAGAAAGTTAGGTAAGGATGCCTTACCGTGTATTACACCGAGTGTCAGCGCCATAAGTTCTATGGTACTTGCAAAGAAGCAGAGAATGGAGCCTGCGCTTGCAATCGCTGCACCTGCAATAATCACTGGACGAGCGTTGAATCTGTGAGCCAAGGGTCCCGTAATTAAACCTGCAAGCAAAATATCAAGGGGTACGTGTATAGTTGACATTCTTTTGTGTGAAAATATGAGAAATATTTTTTTTTTTCATGAGTCTTATGTGTCTTGCACGTGCCGCAACTATTTTTCACACACGCTGGTTAAGGCTTAAATACAGAATGTTCACTATCAATGATAATCGGCCGAGGAAACACTGTACTGCATGCTTAGGGGTCTAAACAAACATATGTTACTCAAGACAGCAATAAATTAGGCATGCTACCTAAATGCCGCAAGAAAAGCAAACCAAACATTCTTTTCGCAAAAAAAAGACTGCGATTGCAAAGCATGAAAGTTACTTTGATTGCTGATTTTTATTTCTATACGAGATTGAATGTACCCCGCGAGTACCACACGAAAGCTTCTACCATATAATGACATCGCTTCTAAGACTGCTGGGAAGGAGTGCTAGGAAATAGGGAAGGTACGGGACTTTATTTGTATTACCACTAATGTTATACCTAATCATTGTTTCTCTGACTACCATATTTGACGATTGTTAATATTATAATTTTGAGTAGCAAAAGTCGGCAGTGCTAAGAGCTTCAGCCTTCTCGAGGTGGTGGACGAAAAGATATCGACAGTGTGTTGAAGGTTCCGGAAAATATTCTGTATAATACAAAAACAATATCATGAAGAACTTGATCTTAGACACTTGATAGATTGAACTTTTGAAACGGATCGGCGCCTCTGATATTCACGCTATTAGTCCTCGCTATGCAAAGGACCCCTAGGTGGATAGTCAGCCTGAAATTCTGGTGAGATTTGCATGTGCAGCTGCATATAGCAAAGCAGCGGTTTATGTGTAAAACAATGAATACATTATAAATTTTAATTTGTATATACCTTAAAAACAGCTTTGACAGTCACAGAAGACATGTTTTATTATGAGGCTTTCTGAGCAGCGTTGCGTGCATGTAAATTCAATTTAAGTTGTAAATCTAAGACTACTTGCAATACATTTGTCACTACCTTGCTGTTAGAAACGGCCATTGATGATTATATGTTTATGCGCCAATATTTGTGGTCTTTCAGAGGCAAAAGTTAATTAATATATTCTAGGCAGAACTAGGTACGATGTCATTAGTAGTGCCTCCGCCATGAATATTGCCAATTTCAGCGTTAACCTTGTTAAATAACTTTCTTTCGTTCTTATGTGGTAGCATTTTGTAACATCATCTGTATAAATTATCGCAGCAGCTCTGACCAACAATGAGAGCAAATTAGTAACGAACAATAAAAGCACTGATTCATGTGCCAAACATTGTGGTATATCCATTTCAAATAATTTAGGCGATGATTGTGACATGCCCATACGAAAATCTTAAGTTAGATCTTATAAGTACGTGCTGCTGAGTGCTAAATGCTCTCAGTAATTCAATATTGGTCAAGATTACGTTTTGACACATCATTATTTAAAGAATAAAATGCCTAAGCAGAGGGTAAAAACTTTTCGTTCAGCAATGGCACGGCGATCAACGCCGAGTGCGGGCGTGTTTGCGTCGGCTCCGGTTTCCTCGAATGTTTACGCGGTTTTGTCTGTGACTGGCCATTTAAAGATTTCACCAAACAATTTGTGAAGTTCTCCGGACTTTCTGGACATCTTGTTTGCAGGTGGGACTTCACATTTAGCAGAAACCCCCCCCCCCCCCCGTACTGCACACCCACCATGCCCCTGCCGTTTTAAGCCTATAAGCGTGTTCACCAGTCGTTTCGCCTACGACTGCGCCGGCCGCGTCTCGGCGCGTGTCATCTGCATCTCTCACCAGTGTGAGCCCGCACCTTCGTGTTCGCTATGAAAATCCAGGTCGCCGGCCAGAATATTTCACCGGAAGACGTGACCACCGAGTCTGGCTGGCTCATGAATCATCTCAAGCCCCATGTAACAAGCCGCGGTCTCAAGCGAGACCGCGTGTGAAAGCTCAATTTTTAAAGGTGGGCCTCAAGCAACTGCTCCCAACGGAGGACCTCAAGATTGTTATTCGCCCCAAAGGTGCCCTTCATACAGCCAAGGTAGGCACTCCTGTGGTGACTGCAGCCATTCTCCAAGCAGCAGAACTCACAGATAACGAAAGCATAAAAGATACCGTCTGTCCGAATATACAACAAAACATTGTTGTCATCAGCCCACCTGACCCAGACCATGCAGACCGGTACATCTGCATTCGTGCCATCCAGGTGAACGCCGTCACCGACGACTTGAATGCTTACGACACCACAGCTGTACAACTACCAGGGGGACATCCATGGCATCCCACTCACGGAGACCCCCCAGCAGATACACAACAATACCATCACTGCTCGAAACCTGACGGCCCTGGCAGCCAAGTGTATTGCCTCAACTAAAGCGGTGGTTATTGCCTTTGACGACCAGGATGGTGTCATCAGCTCCGCTACGAGCCCATGTTGCTCTCATGTTTGCTATATCGGAAACAAATTGATGTTTGTTACCAGTGTGGCCGTCTGGGAAACCGCATGGATGTTTGTCCCTACCCAAAGAACAAGATTTGCTGAGACTTCGAGGCCCACAACCCCCCCCCCCCCCCGTCAATGACAACTGTAATGCTAAGTGCTCTCTCTGCGGCGGCCCTTCTCTTACTGCCGAAAAAGCTGCCCTGCTCGTTATGAAACCCCGTACGTCCTTCGCAATCGCGTTGGGGAACGATGGTATAAACAGCCAAGCTATCAATTAAGACGTTGGCCTCTCCACCCTAGACACCAAAGCCAGATCCCGTTCCCGCAACCAGGACAAAGAAAGACAAACCCACTTCCGAACTTCATCAGTCCGGGCAACAATGCTCAGGATCTCGGTCCGCATCAGCGTCAGGCAGCAAATCTACCAATACCAAGGTGAGCTTCACAGAGACCCTCAAGGGCACCTCGAGAAAGGGTTGTAACACAAACAACGCCCGAGCTATCGCCCCTGCTCCTTCGCCAGAAAACCCAGAAATAGCTCAACTCAAGCCTGAGAACGCGAACCTACGCAATCTCTTAATTAACCTCACGCAAGAGGTTAAAGTTCTCAATCAAACTCAGATGTCAACCCCCCATTTACCGCTCCGAACAACCCTACCCATAGTCAGGAGGTACCTTTGACTCCTGCCCCCAAAAGAAAAGCTCTGCAAGATGGAGCCATGGGCGAAGTCCGTTCTTAGGTCAAGGACATGCTCACCGTGCTCCAAATGACTATGAGTACTTCCCAACAAGCGCTCGACACCATCCAGCACGTTCTCACGGGCATTGTTCAACGAGTGGTGAACTTGGAAAATTATATTCTTAAGCCTCCTTCTAGCCAAGCTGCGCCCGTCTGTGAGCCTTCTGGAATGCCAATGGCATCATCCCCTGTTTCCTACCATGGCCCTGAATAACGAAGGCACCCTCGTTTGGCAGTGGAACTGCAGAGGATTTCACCAAAAACGATTGGTCCTTGATCAATACCTACGTCGAGAGACCCGCCACCTTGGTGATATTTTACTTCAAAAAACAAACAACGCCCCTATTACACTCCCCGGTTATCAAACAACCCACACAGCTCACCGACATTGCCGGGTTTCCACCCCAGTACGGCGTCACATCCCCGTTATTGAAAAAGATCTCCGTAGCCATCACAGTGAACACCTGTTTTTCGAAATATTTCTCAACTACAAACGGAACTCAATAAAGCGCTTGTGTTGTCTGTTCTATGTGATAATTGCTGCGCTTCCTACCAAGATGTAAACGGAAAGAATCCATCTTTCTTTTAAACGTTTACAATAGTCCCAACAGCAAAGCAAAGTGTTGATTCCTTACTCTCTTCAAGAAGGCTTTCCATGTTGCTGGAATGCACACTCTCCTTATTGGCGGCGACTTTAACCATGCCTATACTGGTTGGCGCTATGTACGCACGGAAGCAGCAGCTCGCAGCCTCTGGCAAGATTAACATGACTTAGGCCTCACGCTTATCACAAATCCATTTTTCCCACACGCCTTGGTACCTCCACTATCCGGGACTTTACTCCAGAGCTCATATTTACTTACCATAACCACAATGCATACTGGACTAACACCCAACAGGACCTAGGGAGTGACAACTACCTCATCGCTATCTCTTTACCTCATCTCGTTGCTGCCCCTGCCCCCACCAAAGAGTTCACTATGACCAACTGGGATGCATTTCTCAAGATACGCATCAGCGCCGCCTCAGCGGAGTGCGTCGCCGATATTGACACCTGTACGCAAACGCTATGCATTGACATCCAGATGGCCACTCGGGTGATAACCACAGATGCTTCGGTTGAACGCATGGATAGCCGCCTAGCCTACCTTTTGGAGGGTAAGGCCTGTATCGTTGCTAGGTGGAAGGGCAGTGCCTAAACCGTCACCTCAGATGCAAGATCTCTAAACTCAACACAGTCATAGGCGAGCACTGTCAAATGCTCAGCCGGCAACAACGAATTGAGCTGTGTAACAGGATGGATGGGCCACTTCACCGCCCATCATTGTCAAAACTCTTGAAACACCTACTCGACACTACGAACACCCGCACTTCGCAACAGGATCGGCTGCACAAACTCCTTTCTTTATACGGAGACCCTTAAGCAAGGCTAGCAAGATGTGCTCGACTATCTTTGCACCAGGTATATCTCCAGGGGACAAGTCAGTCCACACAGCAATTATGTCGGTAACCGCAACCCCACACTAGACGCACAATTTATATTATCCGAAATACATGTTGCCGTCTATAAGCTAAACGGTCGCTCTGTTCGAGGCCCGGACGAGGTCACGAACAAAACCTTCTGCAATTCTGATGAAGAATTCATGTCTCATCTGACTGATGGCATTAATGATTGCTGGCGCATTGGCTCCCTTCCTCCTGTCTGGAAAACTGTGAAAGTCATCTTAATTCCAAAGCCCGGCAAACCATCTAGCCTCAACAACGTAAAACACATTTCGCTCACTTTATGCGTGGGCAAGGCTATCGGACTTGTCTTCAGCACAAGTGGAAATACTTACCTCGAAGACAACTCTATCTATTCTCACACCATCAATGGATTTCAACTTCACCTGTCAGCACAGCACGCTATGCTGCAACTTGAGCACCGAGTTCTAAACGACCACTTCCGTAACACCAAAGCTATTCTCGGACTCAACCTAATTAGTCAATCTTTTGACATTTCCCTTGCTGCTATTCTAGAACAACTTTATCTCCTCCACACGGAAGAGCGAGCCTACAATTACATCCGTGATTTCCTGTCCAACCGCACGGCCACACTTTCGATCGGAGATATGCGATCAACCCAGAGTCCTCTTGTCAGCGTAGGCACCCCAAAATCATCTATCCCATGCTCTTTAGCTTAGTCATCCTCGGCCTTGCACAGCAATTACAACAGGTCGACAACATCCACCATACTGTCAACGCTGACGACATCACCATCTGGGCGTGCCTAGGTAGTGATGGCCAAGTGGAGACAGCCCTGCCGACAGCGATTGACATGGTTGAGGCATATCTCCAAAGAATCGGACTGCACTGCTCACCGGCTAAATCAAAGCTTCTTTTTTACAAGCCCATTCAGCGGGGACACCCCCCCCCCAAACACCTACACGAACAACGACCCTTTGAAGCCATCACCTTTAACCTTCAAGATGGCAGCCCTATCCCGCACGTCCCTAGTATCCGGGTCCTCATTCTCACTATATCTGCCAATGGCTCTAACAGCTTGGCTGTCAGCAAGATCTCAGCTCAATGTCCTAACACTTTACGTCTCAAAGATATATCCAACCAAAGAAGTGGTCTGAAAGAAGAGAGCCTTCTCCGCCTCGTGCAGTATTTTGTCCTGTGTCATATCACCTACGGTGCTGGTTATCTGAACTGGTACCATGCAAAACAAAACAAACTCAATACCCATAAACGAGTAGTCTACAAGCAAGCACTTGGCCTCCCGCACTACACCAGCACTCAACTTTTCAATCAACTTGGAGTTCACAACACTCTTGCAGAACTTATTGAAGCTCAGCAACGCAGTCAGCTTCAACGGCTCACACTAACTGAAACGCGACGTTCTATTCTCTCCACGCTTGGCTTCACGTCTCATCACCAACAGGGCCACAAACAATCCGTTCCACATAACATCCGCAGCTAGATCCACGCGGGTCTCATCCCTAAAAACATTCATCCTAAGTACAATAGAGCCGGGCGCCAAGCTCGTGCTGGAGACAACACAGAAGTTGTTGTCCACGTACCTAAGGCCACATTTCTTGACGCAGCTCAAAATCCTGAAGGCACTCGTTTTGCAGCTGTCACCACACGCACTGGAGTCCTGCCCCATGCAACCAGCGTCACTACTCCCTCTGCCGAGACGACTGAAGAGGTGGTCATCACCCTTGCCTCTATATATCCCACCTGTGACACCATCGCATGCGACTTTCACTCAGCCGTCGCTAACTACACTGAAAACCGCATTTAACCTCAAGCGCTTTGCATCCTCTGCCAGGCACCGCACTCCAAGACAACATGATCCCCCTGACATAGATCCCCACCCAAGCGGCCCAGTCCACTCACGCCTCCCCGACCTCAACGAGGTCACCCACACCCTTGCGTGAGGCTTTGTCAACCTCGCCGGAGATACTGGAGCCGAAATTTACACCAGGGATAACCTGACTACCTACAATGATCTCGTTCAGCACTAGTACCTTATACGCTGAGCCTTTCCCTCCCTTCATCCCAAGCTCAACAGGGCACAGGCCACCGCTTTGCGTCTACTTCAATAATGTATCCCTGGCCGGCCCGCCTTCACCTCATATTCCCGGACCTGTACACAAATTCCCACTACCAGTGCTGTGGCACTTACCCAGCTACGCTTCCTCATATGCTGTGGGAGTGCCCGGAACAGTACCGAGAAACTAACACCACGATCCTTTCGTCGAAGATCCACGAGGGTCTTCGGAGCCTCACCCTTCATGAGCAAACCTGGGCGAGCCAGCACGCCCGTGAGGCAGCCTCGAGGCAAGTCCTTGGCGTCCCCTCATAGGAGGCCTAGGCCCGGCCACCTAAACCTGTTGGTTGTTTGCAGTAACGCATATTTCTCCCTCCACGTAAGCAGAGTTCTTGAACACTGTCTACCAGTCAACCGGAATTTATAACTTTCCTAGTGGTGTCAGCACATGTGCGAGTTTCTTTCGTTGAATTATTTCCTGAAGCAGAACTGGTGAAGTAAATGTTCTTAATAACTAAGTACTAGGTTCCTAATAACTCCTTAGTCGACCGCAAATAATGTTTTTCGAGAGAATACTGAAAAACAATTTTGCCCCCTATCTTTTTTATTTATTTCTTCCAATGAAAACCTTCAACATTGGGAAAGCTTCGCCTAACATATTCATTCCCTTATGGCAACCCAGAACTCTGTGTTAGTTTGCGCTTTATGTACGGTGAATTCAACACAGTTTTTCATGTCACCTCCGTTCCCAGCACACTTAGGTGCTAAGACAGGGCTTTGGCGCATTGCACCAGAAAGCACGGACGTCCAAAACTGACAATATCTGGCTTTGGTCACTGTCTTACAGCGAGAACTCTTGCCAGTCGGAAGGGGGGAAATGAAACGCACATGTGCATCGCATCTCCACTAAAATAAACAAAAATTAAAATTGCTCATCATTCAGTGACAGGTACGAAGATATCTGTCTTACACAATGGAATGACGTTGCCTTCACACTGCTCACATTAATAACGAGCTGGTGCGCATTTCGGTCAACACCACATCCTGTGTGTTGACGATCTCACTCTTTGAATCACGCAGGGCAGCCACAGCTAGATCGAAGATGCTTTCCAGACCACCATCGATCGTATCCGCAGAGAACTCAACACAGTTGGTCTTAGCTGTTTTGCGACTAAGTCAAAATATATTGTCATACCGGGTCCAGGACAACATGAACCAAAGACACTTCCTGAGATGAACCTCCAGATTCGTGATAAACCTATCCCTCGAAAAAATCCCATCGGGATCTGGTCCTGCACCTACGACTGGCAAATGACAGCAATTTTATTTTGCTCCAACGCATCGACCAGTCTGTGAGGAGGCAGATTGGACGCCTTCTTAAGTGAGTCTCTCACAAGCACCGAGGCATGCGAGAGTCCGATATCCCACGCCTCGTTCAAGCTCTTATCTGCTCTCCCGTCACCTACTCTGTACTTTAGGTACGTTTCACCCACGCCGAAACGAACGACGGTAAACAACATTTCGCATGGTATATAAGACGGCCCTGGGTATTCCATGTCCACAGCCACTCGCAAAATTATGGCTCTTTGGATCAACAATACCGTGAGCGAGCTGATTGAATCTACCCTCAACACCCAATATGAGCGGCTGTCACTCAGACAAGCTGACCGGGTGCTACTGCGGCATGTTGGGATCTCAGGAACGATGGCGGCTCCAAACTATGCAGACCTCGCACCATATTATCGTCAAAGTGTCTGCATCCCTCTCATTCCCAAGTGAAGCACCCGGAACACTGGCTGAGAACAGGCACGTCAATTAGTAGAATCATTTCAGTGGACGTCCGAACATTACGTATACGAATGCCCCTTACCACTTCTCGAATCCAGCATTAGTGGCGGTAGCACTCGCCCCCCCCCCCCCCCCTGTAGCTTGTACAAAGCGTGCAGCATTTGCGAAAGCAACGTTCATCGCAGCAGAGGAGATTGCGATCACGCTTGTGCTACCATTACTGACCTCATTACTGAAGTTGCCATCAGGGGATCTCAACAAGCAATCCGCAACTACTATGATGGCCGCATCTGCCACCAGGCATTGCACATTCTACTACCTGCTCCCCCCTCATCTACATCCAGCTTACTGCTTTGGGCTCCTGCCCATGAGTCACTGAGCGGAAACGAACACACTCGCCCGAGATCTTAGCGGCCGAGCGGAGTGTAGCGTTCACCACACCGCTTTCCCTGACACAAGTATGTCGCTCGACACCCTACTGACCAAATTTACGGATGAGGAAAGTTTAGGCGGAAGGACAGGGACGTTAGCCAACTCACCACATATACGGACATCCTACACATATACGAACATCCTACACTTATACGGACATCCTACACATATACGGACACCCTACAGTACTAAGAGCTTGGATGATGCATATACCCCCCTGCCCACCACGATTTAACAAGACTCGAGGTCATCCAATGGCGCAAACTACACTGGTATAGCTTCCCACATCCCCTATTATAGATTCTTTATTGAGAGGAAAAGATTAAACTAATCCTCGGCCCGCCCCATAAGCATATAGGAAGCAACCCCTCTTATACAGCTGAATTTTTCCGGAACAGATAGCGCCAAAGTGCAAGCATTGCTTGTATTTGGCGGCACTCATACAAATTGTCTGGACGTGCACGCACTGCAAGGCATGCAACACAAACACTACAGAGTCGTGGGAGTCCCTCATGCGTCCCTCCGAGCCTGAAGACCAACGCTGGCTCATCCAGAGCGCGGTGGAGGCTACGGTATCCAAAGAGGTAATCGCCGACCCCTCCTAAAATAGCTCAATCACTCTCTGTACTGGTCCCCTCTATATTTTTTCATTTTTTATGCGAGAAATGGAATATCACCACCAGTGGTCCGGTCAAAAAACTCAAATACCGCAGCTGCGCATGTTACTGCAGACAAGAGATTATGGATCCAGGACTCACTAAATGTGTAAACAAATTTCACGCTAGACACTAATAACGAAACGAAAGCCGGTGGTTACCCCTCACTTAAATTAAAAGCAAGCAACATACCGGAATCTCTGAATGCCGGAAACACCGTCCGCCGCGACCGACAATCTGATTTATTCTTCATACCGAAGTATGTGAACCTCAAATCAAACCAGTATTGTCTAACTTCCACCTTGATACTCTTATCACTTACTGCACTTTGCAGAGTACACAGTGTTATCAACTCTGCATTGTATCAATAAAGTGAATTCTTGTATTTCGAATTAATAGTGTACTCTGTATGGTAATGTAGGTTGCAAGTTTTGAAGACAGGTGGAAGATCATTAACCGTTGGTCAGTTGGCTGAAAATTTGCCATCATTTCAGTTAATACACCAGACGTTTTTTCGTCTAAGCACCCAATGTGTTCGAAAACAAAATGGCACCTCACGTGACTTACATCAAAGTCCTGTGCATAAAAAAACTTCAGTCCTCCCACCTTCCCCACAAAAAAAAACAAGCCGCAAACCTTCATTCGGCCATTCATAATTTGATTGGCTGGATTTTTAACAGTTTGGCGCAACCCACTCAGGTGTATAGGCCATGAACTAGTAGGGGTTTTTCTCCTTGTGCGTTTGCGAAATCTTCTTGCTTTGTAGAGAAGACGGTAGAGGGGAATCGTGAATTTAATATCGGTTTATTGTTATAAAACAGAATAACACTTCTTTATTCATTTATTTTGAACATTTTCACTCAGATGATGGGTCTTTCGCAACAGCCAGTGTGGATGTGCTGTTGAAAAGGTTGAATGCGACCTCGTAATTTTGCTTCACTAATTGTTTTACCACAGGGCATTCACACGTGAAATCGGTAATATTTTTTTTGAAATTTTCATCATTCCGATAAAAACAAGAATAATGTTAGCACGCATCAGCGCTACTGAAGACGACAAAAATGATCTCAACACATATTCCTGTGAGCAGGCTCTCAAAACAATGCAACTGGATGTTGCCGACAACACAAAACACAAAAATCTCGAAATACCGAGCAGAAAATGGGTGTATCAGGTACAGTTTGCATACACGTGTAAAGGAGGGGAGCGGACCAAACAGGGGGGTGCGCCAAATCGGCTCTATAGATTAGCCTAATAGAGAGGCGGGGCGCTGCGTGGAACCATCGCCTTCCTCCACCCGCCTGAACGGGAACTCTGCGCACGCGTATGACAGTTGGTACATCTAAAGAAATGTATTCTTAAGCATTGTGATGACGAGTCTGTTGGTCAAGCAGAGAAAAGTTTGAATTTTCAACGCTTTTCTCGTTGTCCTGGGCTGGCGATGTTAATTTTTCTACTATTTGGTAGCATGTAATAAATCTATCCTACGTTTTACAGGATAGAGCATGCATCCTAAAATATTTTTATTGGTGAAAGGTGCCATGCTCTTTTCTATTCTTTTCACAGAAGAAACAAACATATCTTCCTAATGACAAAAAAAGAGACCAGCCATTTTATGCGCTGCTCAACTACGTAGTCCACATTGTATTGTTCAGAAATGTGACATGCGTATGAGCCATGTGGTGTCTTCATTAATTTCTTCCTAGAAATTATCATAGAGTAATAAAATAGTTGTTCACCTGCCAAATAAATTACGGCACCCATCAGCATCAACGGCCATGAACCCTCGCTCCTGTTGACTTGGAATGTCTGCATTATCGCAAGGAATAGTAGTCCCGCAGAGCGCCGTCCAGCCATTGCAAAAAAAGATGAGAGAGCGCAAGCACCTGAAAGCAGTCAACACATTTTTTCAACGCGTTTTTTCAATTAAGAAGCATATGAACATTTTACCGTATTTTTTCCGAATATAAGGCACATTTCAATCTCCAAAGTATTAAATATTGTTACCAACATTCCTTTCGACTGAATAAATAGTGAGTACCTGTTGTTATTTTCAACAGCTTCAAGCTGTGGTCGCCAACGTAAGACGACTGGCTCTGGCAAAATGAATACGTTTTACAACTTTCCACTGAACGAGCGCACCCCAGAGGGAGCATTCAAGGACACGACCTTTGTTTTTGTTTTCCGCGAGTAGGCTGCAAAAGAATAGAAGGTCGAACCCTACGCCGTTCTGAACAGTCAAACTTGCCCAGTAACAAGGATAGCGGCCTCAAGCAGCACTCCAAAGTAAAACCTAAGGCTGAGCAAAGAAATACAGTGCAACAGGATAAACAGATGGCCTAGTTGGTAATTTGTGAACGTTGAGCGAACGGGCAGCGCGGAGGGGAACGCACACACGAATCGAAAAAAGCACACAGCATGAGCGCTCGTGCTGTGTGCGCTTCATGTGCGTGTTCTACCCCGCAATCTCAGTTCGCTGAAGAATTATGAGCTCAGTATAGCGTTCATGTAGGCGCGAGTACAGATATCATAACCATTCCCACGTGTTTAGACACAAACGCCAAAAATAGGCATTTATAGGCCCTGAAACTTCTCTACGAAACCATTTGTAACCTCTAATTCCTGCTCTTATATGGAAGTGGTACCATAAGGACACAATGAGAAAACTAGGGATTTGCGTAAAATACGGCCTCTGTTGAAGATCACGATGTCGACAATGATGACTTTGATGGTTCTTGTAAAAGTTGCAGTATAGAATTTTGTGACGCACACAGTAGTCACCAACAATGCGATGGCTTTCCTTCAACTGCTTTTTCTTACTTTTGGTACAATTCTGCGCAGCTGCTCGCAAACTTAATATAGCGTACTGCAATTCAACATTGTGCATGAAGCAGCTGTTTCAGTAATTGAGATCTGATCATTATTTTTTGTAACAATCTCCACTGCGCACAGCTTATCCGCGTTAATCTTTCACATTTTCTTCAGCGCTGACTGTTAGGGCCGCTTCACGCTATACCGGCAAGTCTGCCCTGACGGCGCGGTGCCGTTGACCGGCCCCCGGCGCCGTCCGCAGGAGAGTGGTTGGAAGTGCACGGCAATATTCGCCGGCGAGGCATTTCAGCCTCTGGCAAGCATGGCTATTCTTCCGAATGCAGTTGTCGACTGCAGCGAATCTATCATGGGGCCGCTGTGGGCTCTGCAGCTCGTAAGCTCCGAACTGATGCTCCCTTTCGCTTTAGACTCATATCTTTTAGCTTCGAAAACACACTAGTCGAATCGATTCGGCACCGTTTTTGAGAGCCATACTCAAATAGTTGATGTTGTAGGCTTAAGCAAGCCTTTCCGAAAATCTCGGAGGGCATACAAGGCACGTTTCTTAGTTGTTGCTGATACTGGGTAGCGGGTGCCACTTGTCCAAATGCCTTCTTTGGAAGACGTCATTTTGAATTGCTCTGGACTTTTCAAATACCGGACAGATATTCATTTCTGAAAAGTAGTCTGGGAACAATACGTACGGCATAGCGTGAAAATCACAGAGCAAGAAGCAAGCAGCTCTAAGTCGCTCGCGGCAAACGCAGACGATGCGGAAAGACGAAAGCAGACGAGGCGGCTCAGCCGTGTCGCTTCTTCGTCACTTATTGGCTACGTCACTCTCCGACAAATAGCAAACGGAATAAAAATAGCTCTCCATCGTATTTTTTGAATGGCAAAGAACGGCAGACGTACGCGAAGGAAACAGCCGCGCACGTCTGCCGAGAACATCAAACGTTGAACTGCGAGGCATGCTTCCCGCTAGCGTTATCTGCCCCTTGCACAACCTCAAGATTGGCTGCTCACCAGCCACCAACCAACTGTGGACACTGTCGGGCCCCCGCTGCGGCACGCGAGAGCAGTTATTCCAGCGTTCCCAGCACCGAGGCATGGCAACATCTGTTTTCAGCCACCTGCATGTATTAAAAAAAGCATTAGAGGCAGTTCAGCTAATGTTTCAAGGAGCCAGTTTAAAATTCCTATAATATATGCAACATATCCTTGACGCCCACATAGTTTAATTCCATCACGTGATCATGAGGCACATCAGCGTAAGGCGACCCTAAAGAAACGCTTCCTCTGTAACCCCAATAACTTTCAATGCTCGAATATGAGTCTCACGGATATGTATGACAAATATATATAAAAACTATAAAATATGTCAATTTCGCAAACAAACATAAAATCGTTGCAAACGTTTTGTTTGTTTGTTTGTTTTCTTCATCTGAAAGCCCACCACGTGCGCCTCCACTGCTTTCGGTAAGCGGGTCGTATGTACCATTCTCCTCTTTAACAGTAAAAGGCTGAGGTGTCGTCAATGCGCTGCATAAAACGGCAAATGGGACTAGCCCACCAAAGTTTCTTGTAGAGCGAAAGCTGGCACAGCCCTTGGACACGTGAGCTGGGTGTAAACTGTTTATAGCTCCTGTAACTGCGCGAAGAGGTGTGTCGGGATAAGTGGCCCCAGCTATAGATAATAAAAGAAGTTGCATACATGCGCAGAAGCGTGCAATAAGCAACCTAAACACCATGCTGATGGTGGCAGCAAAAAAAAAAATACGCTGCACTCAGCTCCTCGACGAAATAGTATCTTCAACGTTGAGATTAGTTGCTAAGCTCCACTGTCATACGGGCATTAGACAAAACTCTGGTGATAAACTCACGCAACTTCGCCCTCGTGGCACTAAACCAGAACAAGGGCCGAAGTGTGCAGTCGTCTTTTCTTCTACGGTTTTCTCTTTATTTCCACCTTATTTGTTTGTGTTTTCCAGTTTTTAAATCTTTTTTATTTCCATTATTTTTATTTATTATCATAGTTACCCCTTCCCTATATCGCGCTCGCTTATTCTTCTTTCAATATATCTTACGTGGTATTGCATGCACTAGGCCGAGCGATGGCAGCATACGACAGCTCGAACCCTTAAAGTGCTTTGTACCTAGTATCATCTTCTAGGTGCTCGAAACACAACATGATGAAGGCTTCTCTTGGGCGCGAGCACGCTCGTGTGCTTCAGATGGCTGTGCCATGTTGACGTTTTTCTGCGTTACATCAAGCGACGACGACAGAATACAATCCCAGATTATGACAGGGGGGGCCGCTAAAGTTATTTCCTAAATAGTCGGCTGAAGCCCTCAGAAAGCGAGTGGAAGCAGAGAAGGAGAAGGGCCTTTGCTGCAGGAAGTACAATTTCGACGGCCCCTGCCCGCTGCCAGTCGCCGCTACGTAGAAGTAGAGCCTAGAATCTTTGGCACACGCCCACGCTGGGGGATTGGCTGCAGCAACAGAGTAGCTGCATGACGCGAGCACACACGTGCACAGTAATCGTCTCTTCTGCAGTTGGAGCGCTGACAACCGCCGAGCGCTCTCATCGCAGACAAATATATGTAAATTCAAATGGCATGTGCTCCTTTTGACGCTGCTTGTGTCTGTTTTGTGACTGTGGGACTTTAGAGCATAAAGTTATCGGTGTTACTAGAGGTGACAACGTACTGATAACGAATGATCCACATAAAATGTTAGTCAAAGGAGTTCTAGCTCCTTATTCACAAAAGAAACTTTTCCTTAGCTTATGACGTGAAGTGGTAGTCATACAACATTTCATGGTTGAGATAGCCTGCCAGAGTCATTCCCGTGAGCATCTGTGTATCACCTGCAAAGCATCAACTGCGAATATATCTTGGAAGGTACACACACAGACATGTAACTTTAATAGAACCGAAGAAGGAAGGTAATTTAAATTCTTTGGAACTTGGTGTGAGCGATCAATCCCCAGGCACTATAGGCACCTTCAAAGGTGATCCTTAGTGACTCCCCTACTTCCCTCACGTGATTTTGCTACAACATGTTATGATGACATCATAGTCGCCATTTTTCGCCGCATTCGCACCAGAACCACCACATTTGCCGCGTTTGCAGCAGCACAACCATTACCTACACTGGTCTGTAATGGGGACTATGTAATAACTTATCTACGACACACTGCAGCAATCGATGCGTCATTTTATACACAATACACAGTACTACGAAGGCTCCGGCAATGCATTGCAGTAAAAATTGCGAAATCGAAATTTTTTCGTCAGTACCCATTTAAGCAACTGCTCGGCACTAAACGTGCTAAGCAGAGCAATCTTGTACTAAAGATAAACTTAAGCCGGCACTTTGCCCCCGCTAAGCACAGCTTCTGACTATCGGCTGTTTTCTCGTACAACAACGACTGAATACTTCGGCGGTCTCGCTGACTTTGTGGACTCTGTTAGCCGTCGTAAGGGATGGGGGACTGCCCGGTCTCTTGTGGTAGCGTGATGTAACCGGGTGGAGGAAACGAACGCTGACAAGAAGAGGATACGAAAAACAAACAGGTTTATGGCACTATTTACACATATATACAGCAAAGAAAGCTTAGGGGTTTCCCGAACCACGAGCGTGGTGGTTGAACGTTACATAGTTCACAGCGACGTCCAGCACTCTGCGACGTCGTTTTAAGCCCTGTCGGGCTCCTCCTCTTCGAGTGGAACACCAATCACACACACACACAACAGGTGAGCGGGACGAGCATGCACGGTCCACGTGAACGTCCAATGTTGAGTCGTGAACACTGCACTGCAAGGTGGCGCCAGCAGGGCTTTTCCTCGTCGTGTCGAGAGGTCGCTAGTCGAGAGGTTCCACGATCTTGACAGCCTACATCAAAGGGTCCGCCGATTTGTTCGCTTAATTAGCGGGGCGATTTGCGGCGGCCACCACGGTCTTTTCCAAGGAAGATGCTGTCTTTGTTGTCCTCTCTGGAACGGTTTACGATTTCGTGGCGACACGACGTCTCATCCTACGGACAATGCCTGGCGGGCATAGGCAGCCGGCCGGTCAGTTAGTTGATTGAGGACTAAACGAGCGCCGCTCCCCCGTCAGCTGTGGCGCCGGTCACAACAGCTTCCCCGTCTCCCGATGAGTCACCGAGGTCATCAGGCAGCACTGCTGCTTGAAGGGACTACGAACGGGTCTGCCTTCAAAAGTCGGGAACTTGCCTTTGCTTGCCACATTGTCTGGGTAATTACTCAAATCTTCGACAGCGTCTGGCAGACTGGGCGCCGAAGAGAATGGGAGCCTCCCCAGTAGACCGGCTTACGCACAATGGCGTCTGCCCAGACGAATTTCCAGGCCAAACTTAGCACCGTGTAGAAGAACACAGAATGAAACAAAGAAATGGACTTATCACATATATTTTAGAAATCGATGTTATGCGTACCATGCAGAGAGAAGGTGACGGCTGTAATTTTTTTTTTGTGCGCAACGTCATGAAATGATGCTATAGATAATTACAAAGTTGCGCTGCCACGGTGGTATAGTGGCTAAGGTACTCGGCTGCAGAGGTACTCGGCCGCAAATTGCGGGATTGACTCCTGGCTGTGGCGGCTGCATTTACGATGCAGGTGGAAATGCTGTAGGTTCGTGTGCTTAGAGTTGGGTGCACGTTAAAAAACCCCAGGCGGTCGAAATTTCCGGAGCCCTCCACTACCGCATCTCTCCTATACATATGGTGGTTTTGGAAGTTAAACCCCACGTATCAATCAATTAAATCAATATTTTGAAAGGTAGGCACAGGCATATGTTAACCAGTTGCTTGTTTACCGTTGCATAACGATTCCAACAATAACATGGGTATTAGCCACACCAGAAGTGGTAAGATGATGTGTAGCGTTTTTGCCAGTGCCGACGGTGGCCTTGGACATTGCTAGATAAATGAGCTTTAGTGGAGGAAGCTTCGCTGCAATTGGCGTTAACCCGACATGCCATTTGTATGGTAGGAGTATGTATGTATTGTTTTTGACATTGCTTTCTGACAGGCTCAACTGGAAAAGAAGTTTCGAGACCTGACTTGGCTCTATGACGGAATACTTGATTGCGGCGCAAAAAGCTGGGGTTCAATTTCTTCTATGGCTATGACAATTATTGTATGTGTCAGTTGTGTCTACGCTGCCGATGCTAGTTTTCAGGAACAAAGCTTTTTAGCACCGACCTCTACTTGACGTTGATCAAGGCCCACAAAACCCAAACAGAAATCGAGCACCTGCTCCCAAAAAGCCTAAAACAAAAACATACGTTAGCAACCGACTTTATGAGTGATCAATTATACGCCAGCCCAATACGTGATGACCCGTGCCGTCCATCTGTCCGTCCATCTATTCATTCATCGTATACCATCCGTACATCCGTCGATGCATCGACCAGTCCATGCGTCTGTTTATACTAGTCGGTGACATGAATGTAGACATTATGGAACTTAGTACGTATAGCTTTGCACACTCGTTATCGTTTACTTCGTGGAAATTAACTGATTTTTCTTGGTAGTCTCAAATTAAAATTGCTGATTTCCGCTCATGCCATTATTTTGTTAATATAAACTGTCAATCAAATCAGGTTCATTTGCTTGACCTTACAACTTGTTGCTATCGATTTCAGTGCTGCACCCTTCCGTCAAAATAAGGCGCAATAAATGATGAACCAGCTCTGTGAGATAAGTTTCACTTTTATGCAATACCGATTCATATGGCGGTGGGATAACCCTTGATTTCTTTATTAGTAATAATGCTTTGTTTCCTATCTCAACGCTCTCTTTAAGGAAAAATGTAGCGCACGCGGGTGGTCTGAAAATGAAAGAAGGTAGACAAACACACTTAATCCTGAAAAGCAGGAAAAAGAAAACAAGGAGCGACACAAATTCAAGATCATCAAGTATCGGCTCGTGTTACACGCGATATCTCACCACCTTCATAGAGTTTCATATAAATACACCAATGTGGACTGTGGCGCTAGTGTTTGTGGCAACTTCAACGCATGGCGCTGCAGCCAGCATGGAAATTCTATGTAGCTCATGGATTTTTACAAAATCGTTCTTTCGGTTTCGTTTAGCTCCGTGTATCGGCCTCTATTTTACCGCAAGCCTAGTAAGCGCACAGCAGTCCCACTGTGAAACCTTGGCTTTTTAAGCACAGCAATTTGAATATGGCCAACGAGTTCACAAGGATGCGTTCGTTCACCCGAAATGCATGTAAAAGCACTACAGTACAAAATGAGGCAACATGTGCGTTCGAAGTCGCAAGCACGACAATCAGGTTATTTCGTGCACTAACCATCAGTACTATGGTGATGGAACGACCCTAGCACCGGTATTCTCATTAGTAAATACTACAGGAAATTCTACGGCTACAGTAATATGACTTAATAACCGTGAGGCGTGAAGACAACTTTAGAGTCATGGCCACCGAGAGGCAGCTTGATGTGTGCAGCAGAAGGCCAAAGAAACTGAGAAAAGAGAGAAATAGTTTATTCGCCTTTTACAAAATGCTAGTTTATGAAGACTAGAGAATTTACGGCCAGTGTTGCGCAAGAAGCACTTGGATTTTGTGGGCCCTATTTAACGAAAAAAGTATGAAAGCTTCTACAGCCTCGGAGCCTTAGTTACTCAGAAAAACTGTAATATTATAAGTGAGCTATGAATATAAATTTTTGGCTTCATTTTTCTTCACCTTGTCTCAAACATATATATTTCTTTCGAACTTTCATAGGTTCCTCTTTTCGTGAAACTTAATTCTTTTTCTAAAAGGTTCATAACACACAATTTTCGACCATAAGCTGTGACGTGTGGGCTTGTCCTTGTGAGTTCACAAACAAGCTGGTGATATTTCAGTGCATTCGCTCGTGCCGTTCATTTATAATCGAATATTTTTATAAACGATCCAGCAGCCTAGTGGTCGGACAACACTGGCACGCTTGCTAGCCGTGACGTAACAACCCGTTTCCTCCACGAGCTTCTGCGTGGCGTGCAGTACAGAGGGCAGCGATCGTGTTTCATGGTCAGCTACGCTTGCAACCGAGTTGTTTCAGCGTTATATAACATGGCACTGGAACTGACTGATTCGCAGCGGTTGAAACAATGCCACCACGTCACCCGTGCTGAGCTATGGCGTGCCAGAGCGTACAGAGCAGGCAGAGTACTGAGTCATTCTTCAAGTTTCCTAAAACGCCCGGCAAACGCAACGCTTGGGAGATAAACGAGCGCAGGAAGGACTGGTGCGCAAGTGACGCACCTGTTTCGTGCTCGGAGCACTTTACAGCAGACAACTACAATGATGACTAGAGTCTTCTCGGCGAGTTCAGTGTACCAGTGAAAATTCCGAGGTTGCGGCCGGACGCTATGCCGACCGTGTTATTGCACCATTGCGTCCTCCAAGCTAAGTGTCAGGGTGCTTTTGAAAAGCGTCAAAGGAAAGAGGTAAATACATTTATCGTTAGCAACAGCGTTGGCATATGCGTTCACCCCGTCTGCGACGCTTCCTTTTACGCTAGAGCTGGTGGCGATGGGGTCGAAATCAAAATGCGCAGCGTACACAACGTCGTTGCCGCTTCTGCTGCTCGATGAATCGCTGTCCGAATCGTGACCTTATTACGGTGCTGATGACATGGCGATGGTACCGGTACTATTTCGCAGCACTTGCGGACCACACGGAACGCAACACTCGCAGCACAGTAAACACTCTGACTACGTGCCGAAGGTGCCCTTTGGTTGCGGACGACGGCACTGCTCCCATCGTTTTGTGAGGTCACGCAGGCCAAGGCGAAATGGCGGTCACAGGCGATAGGCGGAGTTTACTGCCGAACACTTGTACGGCTTATTTTGGCCTGAAATAATCTCTCACAGTCCAGTTTTCACACATGTGCAAGCATATTCTACTCTCTGCCTTTGTTTTTTGGCGAAAACCGCAAATCGTTGGGTGACCATGTCAAGACCCCTTTAAGTGCGTTCCGAATACCTTCCACCACAGTTTCATCGTAATGTGGCAAACATCGTATACAGGCGTGGAAAAGCGCTGCAATCAGAAGTCATAAAAAAAACACAGCTTGAAAACTATATGAAAGTAATGCTCAATTGTCTTGCGTAATAAAATGCAGAAGCCATACAACACAAATAGGGGACCAGCAGGATCATTTGTTGCGGACAGGTGAATTCTTGGTGGCAGAAAAAACGAGCCGATTCGTTTCAAGCTAGTGCCACTTTGCATAGCGTGCTAGACATTTTCTGCGATAGCATTAGCGCTTCGCTTTGCATCCGAAATATAGCGCTTATACAAATATCCTTTCAAGAGGATCTACGAGCCAAAACCACAATAATATTATGCGACATGCCATAGTGATCTGCTCACGAAGTTTTGACAATCTGTTGCTTTTTGAACGTGCAATAACGTTGCACTAAGCGCGCGCGTCTAGTAGTTTACCGCCACTAAAAGGCGACTGTCGAGGCCCACGCAAGTACAGTAGCAAAAAAAATGTAATTGATTTCTGAGCGTGCGCACCATGATGCTGCTATATTTAAACGTATAACCTACTTCCGCCTAATCCAAGCTAAACACTTTCAATTCTTGTGCGCATTACTTGTAGCGTTTATGTCTTATATGAAGTATCAACAAGACCAAGAAGTTTTTCTTGACCGCTAGTGCTGCAACTATGACAGTGAAGTTGAAGAGCAGCACTACAGAATCTTTTTTTTACGTTCAAGGCACCAATAATTCTGCTGATAAATGAGAAAATCTGTCACACTGAGTGGTGAATGCTCATAATCTACGACGACTTATCAAGTTGGCTCGAAGCCAAAAAACGCATTAATTTTGTGATACGCTATGTTCTAGCATATTTAATGGTCATCGCAGCCCCACAGCATTTTTTTAATTATTTGGCCGTAAAGAATGTTCTAACCTGTCAAACAGAGTTTTGGAGACGCTCCTTTGGTTGGCCTGCTCGCTGATTAGGTTTTCCAAGGTCTTGCAATCACAGTAGCACTTACGAGCAGCGTCTGCATCTGTCTTCAGCGGCCACAGCGGGTCTAGCCACTTGGTCTTGTACAATCGCTGTCCCATGCTTAGGTCAGGTTCCCTTCAAAACCAGCAAAAAAACCAGGCGTGATGATGACAGGCTTAGGAAGTAATTTTTTTACTACCGTGCTTGAGCGTACGCCTCGTAGTGGCAGTGTACGGACGAGTGTACTTGTAAGTGTGCGTTGTTTTACTGCAGGTGTTATCACGACTGATAAAAGCCTGGCACGCTAGCGTAAGCTTTTTTTGCGATAGTAATTATGTGGACACTCTTTGCTGGTTTTGCGCCAGCGTCCGCATGCGGCGTTATTCATTCTATATGTATATGTGTATTTATGTGAAAACGCCGGAAAGAAAAAAAAAACGTCTAGGAAAAAAAGACCCCAGTGCGCGGATTGCAACCTTTGACTTTTCGTTCCTAGGCGCACGGCGTAAGCCATTGAGCCGAGAAGAAGCACCTCCTTCAACGTTCGAAAGGCAAGCTGTCGATATCTGCCACATAGCGCACAGGAAGATACCTAGACACAGCGCACACAAACTATGCTGTTTTGTGAACACATATAGAAGAAACGATTAGATGAGCAGATGTCACAGAACGAGCGCTAAAAATGGGCGCGCCGCCAAATTCTTGCGATAACAGGCGGGAGAAACGCCGCGAGGTCAAAAGAAAAAAAAAAGAAAACAAACATTCAAGGCTCCCCGGGCGCGCGCTCTCCCCGCGGAAGCGTGGCTTCGCCGACGAACCTCCTCACCCCACAGCGGCGGCCGGGAAAGCACTGGAAAGTTCCAGAAGGAAATAGGCGTGGTCATACCGAGTTGAGTCATCGGTCGGGGACGGCCCTCGTACAGTCTCGCGCCTCTCCCCAGCCTTCGCTGCGTATTGCGCCGACGAAATGACGAGAACCTTCTGGAATGTCGTGCGGAAGGTATTTAATCGAGCAGCGGAGATGAGAGATGAGGAGAAGACGGAAGTCAGCGCCCGAGTGCGTAGGGATCCCGCCGTGTAGTCAGCGAAGGTTTTGTCCGTAAGGACGAAGCAGGAGATGAAGAGGATTTCCACAAGGGGTGAAGGCTCGAGCTATCGGCAGGAGAGTGCGTTTACCGCTATCGAGCGAAGACACGTGGTGACAGCTGCGTGTGTGAAGCCGACGTGTTCGGGCGAAAAAGTTTGAAGCGTGGAGAGAGGCCAATTGAAGACGCGAGGTTTCCTGGAAGAGAAACTTCGAGGGCGCGGAACGACAACAACGCTGGACTTTGAGTGAGTGGTTCTCGGAAGAGTATCATCCAGACTTTTGGTTCCAAGAACTTTGGACTGGATAGGTTTTCTATCTCTTTAGTCTTTAAGTGTCTTGGTTGTTCAATGCATGCGACTGCATTGTAGTGCGTATCGTTGTCTGTGTCCGTTGTTTTGAGTGTGGCTGATTGTACTGTGTAGTACGTTGTTTGATTGGTGACGTAATGTATGTAACTATTGTGGAGTGTGCATTCTTGTGTATTGTTTTCGATCTGCCATTTTTGAGAATATAATATTTGTTTGGTTTATCAACTCTCGGCTCTGTCTTGTTCTTTGGGCCACAGCCGGCGTCCGCTGGCGCGCCGAAAAGGACTACTTCTAAATTGTCCACGCTTTCGTGGTGTGGTTCGGGGGGCCCATACTTCGGCCCTTGGAATTAGCCCGGCGATCGCCTCCCTAATTAACGGGACCGGTGTGACAGCAGACAAGGACTATGATAAACACGTGCGACCAGCAAAGTTACCTCAGCGGCAAGTAACGCGACCGAGGATTTAGCGACCCATAAATCACCTGCTTTGTTAATAAATTATGCTTCTCTGATTTCCCGTGCTACCCTATATGTTTAGGTGTCTTCTTTTTGTGCTTCGCTTTTTTTTCGCGCACATCATTTAAGATAACAGGCTACGTAAGAAGCCGCAGTTGAGGGCGTCGGCTAAGTTAGACCACATGTAGTGCATCAGCATGCACTCAAAACCGAAAGTACAAGACGTCTAGCATTTCGCTCCGTCGGTAACAGGTAATTTGAAATAATTCGTGGTATAAGTTTCCACCATCGATTATACTGAGTGAAAGACTGTCTTGCATGTAGTAAGCAGATGTGTGCCAGGTGGTACTGCGGCAACAGCAAGGGTACACTGCTAACGGTAAATATACTGTATATTATTCTGGGAAAAACTGTATCTAGTAAAAAATTCAAGTAGGCAGATACACTCGCATGACTGCTGCGCCATTTTCTGCCTGTGTGCTCCGTAGACTTGTCCACGTGACTCGTGGGTTAATAATATCACCGGAGCTCCGGTTGGTACACATTTAGTGTGAAATACGAAGTGACCTCTCACAGACGCGACAATCAATGCAAATGCTGCCAACTTTTTAGGGCAAGCAAAGCAGCTGCAAATATTTCGCATTTTGGAATTAGCCAAAAATGTTTAGCATTTAACTGGAATGCTGAATATATACAACAAACTTTTGGTTATTTTTAAGACAACCTTCGTCTTTTTCGTATATCGACAGTAATACATAAACGTTCTCATTTGTCGAAGCTCAAGTTTTCTCATGACACTCAAAAATGTGAAAGTACTCCTTCAGATGAAGAGCTCTATATAGGGAAGGCCATGATTATGTTGTTGATTTGCTTTTATACCCTTTTAAAAAGGTGGAAGAGGGGTGTATAGGCATGGGTGCGTTGGCACCTTTTATTGCATAAATATCCGATGGATCCTGCTGCACCCAGTGTCCAGGAATTTTATTGTCTTCAAGTGTTTCCCAAACTTCCTGCCGTTCTGCACATAATGGGTAAATAACATACATCAAAACTGGAGAAACTAGCCCTATAAACCTGCTTGTGTCGCTTAGTTTGCCAAGCTGCATGGTTGCTTCATTAGGGATCTGAGGAGGCTCTTGCATTACGCATCAGATATGTTTAAAATTCCAACCATACCTGTTGCTAGGCTCGTCGAAGTATCTCTGGCAGAAATGCCGCTTCTTAATTACCATGAACCATTTGTTCTCCACCATAATCACCGAGTTGACTGGTGGAACATGGGAGGGGCCTTTGTCCAGCAGTGGACGTAGTCAAGCTGATGATGATGATTATGATGATGATTATGATGATGTTGATGATCGCTTTTCCCGTTCTGCATACATCTCCTTCCCCTACATTGTTACTGCTGCGAACTGAGAGCCTGAAACCAAAGCAACAGTTCGAGCCCTTGTTCACATCGAGGGCTCCGGCCATCGGTGACTGGGCAACCCACTCTCTTGCTTCCGGTTCCTGCGGAAAATCGCGCTCCAGACACCCGATACGCAGGGTAAAACGGAGAGCGCTAAAGAAGCCGTCGGCTAGATCACTTCGGCGCTTTGGCAGTTATTTGGAAACTTCAAGTACGATCTTTTTTTAGCATTCTATGATATTGCGCGTGTATTGCGCGAGAAGTGTATTGAGCCAAAGGCTTGTTTGTTCTTGGATGTTCGAACAGACGCCATGTTTAGATGGGCACTGCGATGAGCGCCAATAAAGGCCTCAGAAAGAGTTTGCCACAACGGCATAACAACTTAAAAATATTGAATGCTGTCACAAGAAGATGGCATAACCCAATATAGAAGGCCATTAGAAGAACACGACGAAATATACATTTTCAGGGAACAACGACCACGGTGGAAATCTTGATGATGACAGTGGCTCGCTTTGACAGATCTATGGAACTGTGGCGATGACTATACTCGGGGAAGCAGGGTGGGGCTAACAACCTTCCTGCTTTGAGCACAAAACTAGTATACGTTCGAGACAGCCAAGGATTGGACAGGACAGTTTTAATGACTGTTACGCTGCACAGGCTAGTGTATTCTTCCCAGAAGTAGATAGAGCGTATTTTTTTATTGCATGACGTAAAAAAATGACATTTACAGGTGGCGTACGTGTTGCTTTTAGTCAGCAGCCCCCGCTCGTATGCAATTTATTTTGACTGAAATTATAAATGTGTGTTATTTTTTTCCAGTTCATGAGGGTATAAAAGTTTGTTGTCGTTATTTTAAATGCCAAAATAGGATTGTGGGGTTAGCACTGCGTTCATAAAACAGCCAGCTGTGGCTACTATAATATTCTGCAAATATTTCGCACAATTGTTGTGGGCGTAATTATGTGATAACACACAAAGTATACCAGCGAAAGTGGTGACACTGAAAGAAGTTCCAAGCACTCGCTAGAACAGATCTCGTGTGTAGGATGTATCTTCACAACAGCCGAAGAGTGGATAGTGTCACATTTATGTTCATGGCTTAGCTGTCGGAAACGTGTCGGGTCGGGCCCAAGCCTTTCGGGCCTGGCCCGACCCTATAGGATGTCAAACTGTTTACTGTGTACCAACTTTGGCTTTTCAGGCAGCGCGTTGCACCACCCTCGTCGATGTTGAAAACAAAGTGCAATGTTTTTGTTGTCGAATGTCATAAATGGTGTACTTTCCTTGTTTCAACTACAAAAAAAATTTACACAGAGTTTGAAAAAAAAATACATCTGTAAATGTTCTTTATGCGTATTTGATGAAACTCGGTGCTGCTTTTTTGTAGTTTGCTCTAGGAAAGTTTATAGTGCTAACCAACTATCTCACCGACAGGTCTTAGCACAAGATCTCCAAAGTGTATATGGCCAGTGAAATGGCGAAAATGATCTGTAACCCATGCATTACCAAAACGAAGAGGGAAATCAAGTTTGACGCGACCATGCCTGTTGTGCTACCTTTCATTTCTTCCTTTTTATTGTTTATCGCACTGCTCCCTCCAAACTCCAGTTGTACTACATGCTCCTCTGGCGTGCTTAGCAGTGGAACGTTTAGGTTACTACAGGCAATTTTGATTGGTTCCGCGTTCATAATGAGGCACCAATAAAATAAGGCGTGGGAAATGATTAGTTACCTCGAACAAGATACCACATTGCCATTTCATTTTCGGCGATCGTGCTATCAAGAAAGCCATCAATAATGTCAAAACAGCGCCTGCACATAGGCATGCGAATGGCACAACATAGAGGGCTGCAGGCCTCAACGCTCGAGAGCATCGACTCTTTCGCATACTACGCCACCAATACAACTAGTGACCAATAAAAGCGTAACCTAATTTCTATACCCGAGGGCAGAGCTCTTCAGATGGGCAAAAAGGCTAGCTCCATGGATGATGCCTTGTAATAAATGCGAAGCATTTTTTAGTGAACTTCAGCTACTTGGAGCGTATCTATCTATCTATCTATCTATCTATCTATCTATCTATCTATCTATCTATCTATCTATCTATCTATCTATCTATCTATCTATCTATCTATCTATCTATCTATCTATATATCTATCTATCTATCTATCTATCTATTTATCTATCTATCTTTCTGCCTGACTGTCTGTCTGTCTGTCTCTATCTATCTATCTATCTATCTATCTATCTATCTATCTATCTATCTATCTATCTATCTATCTATCTATCTATCTATCTATCTATCTATCTATCTATCTATCTATCTATCTATCTGCCTGTCTGTCTATCTATCTATCTATCTATCTATCTATCTATCTATCTATCTATCTATCTATCTATCTATCTATCTAGCTATCTATCTATCAATTTATCTATCTGTCTATCTATCTATCTATCTATTTATCTATCTATCTGCCTGTCTGTATGTCTGTATATCTATCTATCTATCTATCTATCTATCTAGCTATCTATCTATCTATATAACCGCTTACGTTTTGGGTGGTCACGTCGTCATCTCCTTAAGTTGGCATGATCCAAAACTAGCGTCAGGGAGTAAGATGGTTTGACAAATAAGACGCGCTGGTTAAGACATGTATTACGTCAAAATTTTGTTGCGGACATGGTGAAACACTTCCCGCCTGTCAGTGGCACATACCCACGGGTATGTGCGGCTAGTATGTGGGTATGTGCCACAAGTGATCGACACTTAGTATCTTAGTCATTTGGAGCTTCTATTGCTGGGTTCTCTGATGCGACAGCATGCGCGGCCGTCCAGGACTATATTGTTGAAACTGATAGGTTAACTAATTATTATGTTTAATAATCCTTACGTGTCTACAAAATTATATACGTTCAAGAACTTATTGCTCTAATTAAGAATAAATTAGTTTCTTTATTTAAATAATTGTATGCAGTAGATCAATCACCACACTTTCCTACGTCATCGGTAATCTTTCTATTATATCTCCATCATTCTAATCTGAACAATAATTTTTAAAACCACTCAATTCTTGGCCAATTCCTCATTGTCGGTATGCTCATAAACAATACGTAAACAAGAACAAAAACTTAGTATCTGCCCAGGAACGACGAGAACACACAAGAGAATCTTAAACGCGCGAGCGTTAAACGAAATTCTATATCGGTAGCATCGACCCAACAAAGGCTTAAAATAAATGTCAGTGTTAAGGAAAACCTGACATTGGCAGCGTAGACGCCTGACGAATGCAATAATAAATTACAGTTTACCAGCAAGAATCGAACCCACGCGCTCTGCGTGGCATCCAAGCATTCTACTTCAGAGATTCGCCAGGTCTCGGAAATACTTTTCAGATAGATGCTAATCTTCGTGAAACACCAATAGTGGTTGCAGTGCTACCTACTTAATTTTACAAACATTACATATGTACTCCTTTTATACTGACGTCAAGCCGGGTTAACATAAAGGGTGGTTAGGTACCGTGCGCTGAAGCTTATTCATGTAGCAGTGTCCACGGCCAGCATCTTCGCGAGCATCAGCGCTTCATATCAGCTTCTGGTGTCCCTAATAAGCATTTTCCAGTTGACATCGCTGTGAAAGTGCAGACAACTGTTTATACAGACATCTGCAACCCTTCAGCATATGCCTGTGCGTGCAACATTTGTACATGTATTTAGCGTCAATTCTCAGCGTATCACTCAATAAAAAAAATTGCAACACGGTTACCTTCTCTTCGCATGCTTCGCATAACGTCGATTGCCAAGTACGTGGGATCTGCCTAATTTTTTCGCTCAGTGCCTAATATATAGAATTCATTATTCTGGCCCTCTAAGAACACGTAATGAGGTTGAACTAAAACTGGCCTACGCATACATTCTTATACATGAGAATCAGGAGAGGTGGACAGTTTATTGGCTGCTACAAGTTACTTTTGTCTCCTGAATGTGTGGTCATGGCAACCTCTTTAGGCGGGAGACCCCATTCAATAGACCACTAATAAAGATTTCCCCGTATCTGCATGTTCGACTGCAAATGTCGTCGAAAGAAGACAGTCTCCCGTCTGGAGAGAAAAAATAGAGTAGAACATTTATTTTATGTTTTGCGTGAGAAAGTCAGTGAATAGGATTCTGGTGGCGCTGCGTCAGAGTCTTATATACCCGTGAAACATGAGTACCATCTGTCGGTATTCTTAGAAACGCAAATTATATGCCGTATTTTGTAAATTTTAAAGCAGGTAGCAGCCCCGTATCGTCTTAGCAACGCGTAAGAAACTATCTTTTTGCTGCATAGCGTCGCATTGTCATCGTAGCGCTATAAACTTCTTAGCATTACTTATGTATGCCTTTTCTAGTATAAGAAAACACACCGCAGAATATTAGCGTGTTGACATTGTGCTTCAGATATGCGCAGAATTTCCTTTTAAAACGACAATCACACACGTTTGAACGCAAAACATGCACAATATTGGCGCGCGCTGGGGACGTGTTAGTACCTGAAAGTTTTTGCTTGACAAACACGAAAATGCACACCAGACCAAAATTTGTTTGTTAAGGTACCCCCAGAAAAAACAAACATTTATTTCAAACGATATATCTATGGATTGAATGATGTTCAGTGGGGCGAATAATCGGAGGGTTTTATCGGTAAACCGTCGATTGTGCGTATTCGTCTGTCCGGAAGTCTGTCTGTCAGTCCATCTGTCTGTTTGTCAGTCCATTATCGCCCTGTCTGTGTGTCTGTTTGTCTGTCCGTTCGTCCATGCATCTTTCTGTGTGTTCATTCATCTGTTCATCCGCCTGCCTGTCTGTCGTTCTGTTTGTCCGTCCATATGTCCGCTTGTCTGTCTCTTTGTAGTACCTTCTAGTGAAGACTCCAACTACTGCCATCCTGCATCTTTTCATCATATATTATCATAAGGAAGTACTTCTGTCTAGCGGACATTTCAAGAACTAAACGAGAGGTGGCTACCTACACGTACACATACATCGAGGATGCGTGACCCATGGATCAAGGAGCTTCGCCCATAAAAGCAGCGTATCATTCTCTTTTCAAGTGTCACAGGACTCAATTATAGGCACATTCATGAACTGCGGAGTTTTCCAGTGTATCATGCACGGCTAAAAGGCAATAATTCTCAACATAGTTAACGCAATGCTCAAAATAAAAGAAAGTGAAATTTTATTTGATCTTGTTTAGAATTGATTTACGTGACTACAAATTTGTGGTAGCTACCCAATTATTCTAGCGAGAATAAAGTTCATTTCTTCAGTGAAGCATAAATGTACTTTACTTCCGTAGAATCTATTGCTGCTGTGTTTCTACGACTTCATTTATATAATAACAGGACTCAAATCTCGGGTAGGCCTACCCCTGGTTCTATTAATTTTTTATCCTACGCTTGCCGAGAGACCTTAAAGATATATTTATTTTATTTTCACCTGCACTGATATGCTTAACACCAAAAAGTATTGTGAGCTTCAAGATTTTTTTTTACACAAAACACTGATGTTACATTAACAATAAAAAGAGTGGTTTTCATTGCATTTTACATATAACACCATCGCTTACATTTTATTGTACCTTATGGTTTTCATTAGTTTGTAAATGTTTTAGAAATAATAGCGCATGCAGGCGTGATTTCGACAAGTGCAATGTTCTTTCTTCTGCTGTTCTCCCACGCCAGAGCCACCATCCAAAGAGCGGCCGCAACCACGTTTGCAACACCACAGATAATAAATAGCCAGTCATAGGCACCTCCTCGGTCCCTGAAGTGGCCTGCAAAAATAAAAAAAAAGGTAAGTAGGTGGGCATACACGTCTTAAGCACGAGCACGTCAGTGCAATTTCATCAGAAATCACATAAAAATATTATTTTTTTACTCAATCCAGTGTTGATAAGGATATTGTCTAAGTTGTTGCCTCTACAGCTTCGGCATTAGTGTAATTGTTATCAGAATTATTTGATTTTGAACGCAAATAGACATAGTACAAGTTAAAAAAAAAACTTTCTTTATAGATTCAAATCTGAATTCTGCGTCTTGTCGCAAGATAACTATTTAAAACAGAGAAATTCAAAAAGGCCTTCCACAAAAATGAAAAAAAATGCTTTGCTATAGATACTGCACACAAAGTGAAAGACGGTGGTTAGAACGCGCGTGAATATCCCCTAAAATAAAGAACCAGCTCAGTGTAGCCGCTGAATGGCTGATACCCGTGGTTTGAAAACCTATAAAGTGTTATAAAATGACAAATAAAACGACACCAACGAAATGGTTACCAAACCATTTCAACATTTGCCTTCTCTGGGCAGTCGACAGCTATTTAAGTGTTCCTTTCCTTTTAAAAATGAAGTATAGGCCTGCATTTCATACCTAGTGGGTAGAAAGTCCGATCTACCGTTGCCTATTGTTGCGCAAGGGCATTTATTGACAGGCCATAACTGCAAGCGAAACCATATAATGCAACATCTTTTTTATGGGTGGCGAAAGCTGATGTGAAGGAGAATAATTGGCGAACGTATAAAAAGTATCAAGAATAGTTTAATTAACTACCGTGAGAAGTTTCCCTTGCATGCTCTTTTCTTTAGGTTAGTGCGAATATATAAATTTATTGGAAAATTTTAATACTATAAGCTTTGGCAGTTTTATAGATAAGCATGCTGAGAAAATAAAAACGGAATTTTCACTGCTCTGTCATAGACCCTTTTTGAATTAAAGGTTGCATACTAGGCAAAATAACGTTTTGAAATCAAACTTTAGAATTTTTATAAAACAATGTACACTACGCAGACAATCAAAGTATATTTCATCGTAAGTGAATGTGTGCATATGGTTTGCTGAAAAAGTATGAGGTACGTTGCTTTACTACTTTTTACTGAACCCTCAAACTTGAAAAAAAAAACGTCAGAGCAGGTATTTTTAATTCATTCTAAATTCGAAAAAAAAAAACAGCAGAGCAGGTAAGCGTTGCACTGGATCCATTTCTCCGCAATTATGGCTTTACTATGAAACTGTTTCTAGCAAATGCAGTTGCTGATCTCTTCTTTGTACTGATCAGGCAACAACATATAAAATTTTGAAAGAAATTCATTAGGTCAACTAGCTATGCTTAGTTAGATGTTACGTAGAATCACCCAGCCCCCTCAGAAATTGTAGTAAGCTTTTTCTCAAAGCAAAAATGACCAATTCAGCAATTTGCACACGATTGGTGAAAGCAGAAAAATTTAAACCTCAATGGCTGCATCTGTGGTTACTTTCTTTCCTGGTGTCGAGGCTATTTTTCGGAAGATGTACAATGGACAAGTTCTCTCGAAATTTGGGAGTGTCCTGTGCAAATTGAAGTGCAAATCGAAGGTGCGCGCGTTCATGCTTGCACATAGGTTTCGTGCCCGCACGTGTTTGCTTTGTTTTCGGCGCCAGCGCGGGCAGCGCCTGTCATATCTGCGTGGTAGCATACGTTCGTCTCAAACGTCATGAGGCGCAAAATTGGTTTGCACAAGCACACTCCATTACATTGTAAGCTGCCGGGTCTTAGCCAGGACCGCGGGAAAATTCGTGTTCCGCTGAAATTATTAGCAGCCGTGATTGTATAACCAAGGTATCACTCTACTAGCCACTAGGACACAAATATTTGTTGCCCAATGTTCAAATCAGTAGAATAACGCTATGGATCTGCTGTGAGATTTCTTTGTGGTAATACAACATAAGTCGTACCTATCAATGATGGCCTCACGAAGGACTGCAATCCGGCCGAAGCGACAACAATCCCAAAAGCGATTGACATCTTCTCATGTCCGAAGTAATAGTCCAGAGTGACTGGGAAGAGAACTATAGCAGTACCAATGATGAAGCCTATTAGAATGGCCACAGCGAAGATGAGGCCGTGGTTGTGCAGAAAAGGTAGCATAAGAAACGCCACTGCCTCTGCACCCAATGTCAGCATGAGAGCAACGTTGTTCGTTATCAAACTTCGATCGACGGCCATCGGCAGCGTGAATCGTCCAACACCCTCGGTCACTGCTCCAGCAGCCATTACACTTAGAGCAGTCGCCACTGTTACCCCTCGATCGGAGGCGAAGTCCACGAATAATGACATGTACAAATCGTAAGACATGCAGTAGGCGTTGAAGCTGTACATTATGAGATAAAACATGGGGCTTCTGAATACTGTCAGTGCGTGCCATATCTCGTGGCTCCTCTCAACTTCCGGTGCTTTCGGAGGCAGTTTGGTTGAGACAGGATCCTCCCCGGCAGCAACCACACGCCAAGTCGGCCTCCCAGTGAATATGCTGAAGGCAAGTCCGTTCATGGTGATGGCACCACAGATAAGAAGGGCGCCGCGCAGTCCATATCCAGCGACGAGGTATTCGAGCAGCTTAGGAAATACAAAAAGGGCCGCAGTTACGCCGGCGTAGTTGAGGCCCATTGCTAGGCCCAAGTTCTTGACGAAGTGCTCGCTGACGATGGTGGGGGCTACAATGAACACCATACCCGTTCCGATGGCTGCAAGAGTAAATAAAGTGGCTACAGAAATGGTTTTAAATGGAACATTACATGAACAAAGACAATGTTTCTGAATGCTCGAAAATCTATGCTAAGGCCAAGAGGCCTGGTATCGCCCACGAGAAACCTTTGTGTGCTAGATGCAGCTCCTGCAATGAAAATGTGCGATGGTATCTACCATTGAGAAACACCATCAGCGTTTCTTTGTAGCTCTGAACTGTAAATAGTGTTTAAGCGACCACATCGTGAGCCAATGTGGAAAATGGTCAATGGAGAATATCTTAAGCAGTTTTGCTTTCGAGAAACATCTTTTGCTTTCGAGATAATATAATACGGAACACAACAAGGAAACAGAGATATAATACACGCACAGTCATATCAGGGTTGACGGCGCCCACCCAGACAGTCACAACCGCGAAGTCAGAGGAGCAGCATCGGTGAACACAAAAAAAGTTTAGTAAATTTTCAAACTAGCACGAGTAGTTGCCATCAGTTTTGAAACTAGGAGAAAAAAAGAAGTTGGATGGGCGATTTTAACCTACGCAAGATAACTGCTGGTGTGAACGACGTTATGGACATCATTGGATGGGAAATTCTGGCAAGACAGTGTCAAAGTGGCAGACAGTGTAGCAGTGTAAAAAATTGCTACAAAGGCTGTTCTAGACTTTATAAAAAACACTGGACTAGATACTAGACTGTAGGGTACTATACTAAGTGGGTACTTTAAATACGCACCACCTCTTCTTGTCTCCATCATCACCCTTCATCCCTCTTTCCTTCCCCTTTCCCTTATCCCCTGTGTAGAGTATCAGGCTAGAGTGAACTAGCTCAGGCCAACCTCTCTGCCTTCTAATAAATTCTCACTCACTCACTCACTCTGGCAAGACAGGTATAGAGCAAAAAGGAAGGGAGTAAGAAAATGAAGTACGCAGGACTCAATTCAAATGAGCTCGTGAAGTGGAGCGTAAAATGCGAATTATTTTGAGAACCTTTCGTGCTGCAGTGGAGATAGACTGGCAGATCATACTGAATATGATAATTTCATTAAAAATTCCCTTCAATATCAACCATTTTGAAGTCTGAAGCTGCACTCTACAGAAGGATGGAAGTTTTATTATCATTTACTTTGAATTTTACTTGACGAACGCCTCTTCAGGTAGGGCTAGAGACACGTATTAAACTTCATGTGCGTTTAGAAAGGGAGTATGTGCTCAACCAAATGTGAGACATAAGAATATGAGAAGCAGTTTATGCAAGGATACATCTTTGGTTCCAAGCGACGTAAGTGTATTATCACGTCATCATAAATACATGAAAGTTTTCAGAGAAGAAAAACGCTTTCCTAACAGCTGCTTAGTTAGGTTAGTGTTACAAGGATGGCTTGGTGTAGTGAGTCTCGTGTGTAATAAATTTTGTTCATGTGTGCTTGAAATCGTGTACAACTGTATAGTCCACAAAAATTACCTAAGTTTATTTTGTGGATATTTTAGTGCTATACGTATTTATCCCATTTTGTTTGTTAAGATGGTCTTGTTCTTAAAATGTGTTTACAAAAAAAGTGGTTATAGAGGAGTTTCAGAAGTATCACTCTTACGAGCCCTTGCAAGTCGCAGAAGGTGTGCGGTTTTAAAACTTCTAAACTACAGCTTTCACTTCCCCTGCCCTATTTCAAAGTGTACATGGTGCAGCTGCGGACGCTATCAAGTATAAGAGGTTTGTAGAATGGCTATGATATACATTATGTATCTGACCGTGCCCTACAAATAAGACAAAATATCAGTTAACATTCATAACAGGTACTTCGCATTCAGGTTAACATAAAAGTGGTTTCCTAAGTTTGAATACAAAATAGAAAATGCCTACACAGTGCGTTAAGCTAAAAATTCGGTAGTCTATTGCTGCGCTGGCTTTGAACAACTTGGCTTTTCGTAGGCGCAAAATAATTTCATGTCCCACCAAGTGCTTAGGAAATGTGCCTTACCATGCAGAACACCCAATGAAAATGTCAGGAAACCAATGGTTGTGGCAAAAAAACTCGACATTAGGCCGATGCTTGATATCGCAGCTCCCAAACTTATCACCGGACGACCGCCGAATCTCTGAGCTAGAGGTCCCGTGATGAAGCCTGTGACAAAAAAAAGTATATTTAAACACTTTGACGGCATTACTCAACGCAGTCGGTGGGGACTTTATTGCCATGGTTATTTGGTTCAATAGGGGAATAGGAGTTTGAATCGGAACTGGGACTTCGAAAAAACTTGCAATGCAAGCTTTTATTCAGCAATTTATTCGTCAGCTAACACAATAACAAAGTCCAAGTTATATTTACGAATTAGTTTGCCAAAAGTACATCGTCATTGATTGGTTGCTCAGTGTTCTTACTTTATATTTGCACGCAATTAAAATAGGGTTACGAGCCATGAGCATGACTGTTTCTCAAAGATTATTTCAGTTCTGTAATTTGTGGGAAACAAATGACTTTTTGCGTGTATGTTTTATTCATTTTATGATTCACACCTTTGAGAATAATCTAAAGAAGTTCCGATGCATAATGTAGGTAGAAAAATGTCGCTATGCAAGGTGAGACAGCTGTATGTTTTAACAAAGAGGCATAGATGAGCGCTTTTGTTGTGGCAGGTCACTGACGGAAGCTGCAAAGACCCTTTTCATAAAGGGATATTTGCAGGGCACTGTAGTTTCCGAGAAGAGAGTGTAATATTTTTTTTACTAACTGAAGAGTACATTTTGTACACTGGTATATAATAATGGCTAACCGGCCAAGGCAATGAGGAAGGTTTATAAAGGCTTTTGACTGTTGTTTCAGGCTTATACTGTTTATGTATTTATGTTTGCCTAGCATGGCAATATTGTTTTAAGATCCTTAACGTTTCAAAGGAATTCGGGCAATGAAAGCCGTGCAAGAGAGGACTCATAGTAGCCTTAATCACCAAGACCTCCAGTACTATTGTTAGCAATTTCACAATATAGGATGGGGAACGGATAGTTCAACGACACTACATGTTTGTCCGTGAGCCCATTTTTACGTGTGCGTGTATATAGATATGTGAAAACTGAAAACTATTCAGGCGTTCCTTAACATGCACTGAAATCAAAATACATTAACTTCTAGCATGTTCTCTACATCGAAATACAGCCGTATATAGCGTTGGCTTTTGCCTTTACCCCGGTACTAACTTCTACTGCAACTGCATCATAATCTGGTATGCTACAATTCTGAAATTACCAGGAACAATTTCAAATCTGAGGTTGCTGACACAAACACTGGAGTTACCACTGGGCGCTCGTTTGAAAAAAACAGCAAGTCTATGAAATGTTTCGTGTATTACGCCATGCCTGAAAATATTACAACACGCAAAAGTGGGTGTAAACGTTATCAGCACTGTCCAGTTGCCCCATGTTTTCTGAACCAACACAATATCACAGGGATGACAAATACACGAAAGATAGAAACGAGTATATTTGCAATATTTAGGCGTAGGTGTGACATTTAGGGCTGCCAGTATCTTGCGCGCCGAGTTCGTTTCTTCTTTGCCGATCCCTGTACGGTGGCCGAGCTATAATCACCACCTCGTAACATGACCCCTGGTGGACGAAGCGCCGTCAAGGCGCCCCTAAATAAATCAGGACTGGCAGTACAGTAGCAAGCGTTTTAGGCACGACAAATGAACAACATCAGTAGGTGGTGTGGCAGAAAATGAGTGGGTTTTAACGGGAGTGGTGATGTAGTCAACGTCGGTGACTTTGCGGATAACTTTGTAGGGCCCTGTCTATTGTAGGAGGAGCTTCTTGCGCAAGCTTTCACGTCGGTACGGCGTCCAAAGTAGGACAAGAGAGCAAGAGGGTAGTTAATGTTCTTGTCCTAGTCATCCTAGCAGATGTTTTTTGAGGCCTGAGAAGCACTGAGCCTAATGTGCGTGATTTGGTGGGCGATGCGGGCTCGAGAAGCAATGTCGTGAGCATACATCGTTGGTTGGATAGTATCAGAAGGAAGAAGTGTGTCGAATGGCAACGCAGGGTTGCGGCCGTACAGAAGAAAAAACGAAGAATAGCCAGGGGTGGTTATGCCTTGACAAAACGTAACGTAGGGGAGCGTTGCGTCCCAGTCATGGTGGTCAGCAGAGACATACATGGACAAAATGTCTGTAGCAGTTCGGTTGAGGCGCTACGTGAGACCATTGGTGTGGGGGTAGTAGGCAGCAGTAAGGTGTTGTTTGGTAGAGCAGCTACAGAGGATATCGTCGATAATCTTTTTGGGGAAGTAGCGGCCATGATCCGTCAGAAGCTGTTGCGCAGCCCCATGCCACAGAATGACGTCGTTCACTAGAAAGTCTGCGACTTTGGTAGCTCAGCTACTTGGCAAGGCACAAGTTATAAGTTATAGCGTATCTTTTCACATAGTCAGTTGCGACAGATCCATTTCTTGCCCGACACGGATGTAGAGAAAGGTCCGAGCAAGTCAAGACCGACGCGAAAGAATGGTTCCGGGGTAATGTCGATAGGTTGGAGCAGGCCAGCAAAATGGAGATCAGGACTTTTGAGACGCTGGCAGTGCTTGCAAGCAGCGACATAATGGTGCACAAATTCATACAGGAAAGGCCAAAAGAACCGTTGCCGTACGCCATGATAGGTGCGTGAAAGACCCACGTGTCCCACCATCGAAGCATCATGCGGATGTTGAAGAATGGTAACACGCAGGTGTCGGGGAATAACTAACGAAAATTCCACGCCATAAGGCTTCATAATGCGGCTATACTCAATGCCATTGCGAAGGACATATCGATAGAGCGAAGGGTCAGAATGTCCTGAAGATACCTGCTCGACGACCGCTTTAGAGTTGTATGCCGAAACTGATCTGTGCCGATGTCGCACAAATCTGATACGGCAAGCACATAAGAAGCGCTCTTATGGCTCTTATGGACATCGTGGCTAGCAGGGTCCACTCGGATAACGTGAGAGACAATCGGCATCTTGGTGCAAGCTGCCAGACTTATAAATCCCGTCGAAGGTAAACTTCACGAGATGTAGAGCTCAGCGACCTAGGCGACCGGTTGGGTCCTTGAGTGACGACAACCAACACAGAGTGTGGTGGTCAGCAATAACTAATAACTCATAGTCATACAAGTAGGGGCGAAATTTATCTACAGCCCAGTCTAACGCAATACACTCACGCTCCATGATCGAATAGCTTCCCTCAGATGTGGAAGTAAGGCGGCTGGTCCGCCTGGTGTTGAGACAGGGCGGTACCGATACTGTGAGCACTAGCGTCTGTGCGAACTTCAGTCGTCGCGGACGGGTGAATGTGGGCCAGTATTGGTGGTGAAGTGAGCACGTCGATGAGCGTGACAAACGCAGCTACTTGGTCTTGGACCCACGAGAAGGGCACGCTCATTTTGAGAAGGTCACTGACTGGTCGGTCAATGATGGCGAAATCGCGTATAGAATGTCAGAACTACGATCACAATCACACAATACTCTGAACATCAGACAATGACACAAGACAAGGTCGCACTACGATGTCATAGTGTGTATTGTGTGGCATGATCTTTGACGTGTTTCCCCACAGTTGGAAGCTCACCGAAGTTTTTCTGAACTCGCTTGTGACACGTCATTTGCGACGCCATCGTATCCAGTTTCGAACGTAAATATGTGCAGCCTCGTTGCTGTAACGACCGTTCTCATAGTGCAGAGCATTCTGATTGCGAAGGTAATTATGTGTGTGAGCACACGTTCTGCCCAATCAAGCTCTGTTGTTCTGTAGAGGCAGTTTTTTTAAAAAACTCAATGGGCTTTGCAGACACTTGCAAAAGCTGCATCTGTTGTAATGACGGTGACATGTACGATTGTTGACAAGCACGGAAGGGTTCTTGTGAATCAACACTTGCACATTTATTGTCATATGTTACAGAATTTAGGCAACGTGTTAGAATCTTTGAAACGCACATGGCGATGGTGTAGCAGCAAGGCCAGCAGTTCGGTACAATGCAGCGGCTACTGTTCAGCGCTGCATGACAAGTTAAAGGAATAAATGTCTACTGAGCTGTTATGTTACCTTTTGCTGCTGATCTCCAGAGACCTCCAATGAAAAAGTTCAATCACAACAATCTTTATTTACCAAGCTCTATAAATTTGTTGTTTGAAACTGATAATAATAAAATTATCTTTGAGTGTAACTCCGCCTTTATATTTTGATCTGGAAGGACATTAAGCATTCAGTAACAAAGCTCAAGCTTAGAGCAATAAATGTACACTTTCGTTCTAAGTCTGAATTTTCACATTCAATTATCACAAAAATCACATTGCAAAACCGCATTTTCATAAGGTATATTATGCATTTAAAAGCCTTGAATGGATGACCTTGGGTCGTCTATTCGTACTTAGTAGGCCGTTCTTAGGACAACAACAGGTCTTGGAGTGTTTTCCGGGACGCCTCTCACAGAAATGTAGTAGTTTATTCTGTCCTGTATTCCGGTAACGAAAAGGCGTAGCATAATACCAGACAGTATAGCTGCTCCACATCATGTGGCGCCAGGTATGAAGGACAAAAAAATACTAACAAGCACGCAATCTATGTCCTCCAAGGTTGCAGAAGCAGTCATCGTCACTCGCTAAACCTACAGCTTTACTTGTACATTCCTCAAACACAGCCCCAGATCAGACCAAATACTTCACTGTTTAAGCTTACGGCCTCGATTCTAAGGTAAATGAAGCATCCTTTCTATGCTGACAAGCTAAAAAACACACAACAGCCACTTGATAGAATCGAGGTGAATAAAAAGTTCTTTCAGCAGCGTGGCCATGTTTGCATACGCAATTGGGACCCAATATCCCAGTAAACGCAAGCCTTTTTGCATGAACAGCGGTTCGCGGTGGGTATACTGTGATGCAACGGTGAAGCTAACCTTTATTAGGCCCAAAAGACACGATGAAGCGACCACACCCGAGGCACAGAACCCAGGCAAGTTCCCACAACGGATGAAGACAATGACCATTCTTGATGATGAACATGTGTGAACAAAGTAGATGTGCCTAATGAATGCCCACACTTACCCCACCTCCCCCCCCCCCCCGTGAAAGCGGTCATCCTGACCGCAGTTCTTAGCCGCAGTTTAAAGCGAAGAGGAACGCCGTGTGAAGGCTTCCTGTGGGATACGTAGACTATTTCTGCTGTCGGGCAGCGGTGATTTATTGGAAGAATAACAGATGCCACGCGATAATTGGCAGGAGACGTTTCCTCCTAGACTGTGCAGGGGCCAATGAAGCATTGCTGAAACTTGTCGCACAGGCCAAGAGTGCGAATGGGTGTAAAAAGGAGAGATTCATTGCCAGGGTTGAAGGACAGGGCCCGATGAGAGGCATCATAATCGAGCTTGCGATTCTGTTTTTTGGCTACAGTGTTGACGCGGGCCAGTTGACGGCAATGCAGTAAACGAGCCACGTTTTCTTCACTTGAGGATGAACATGGTTAAACAGGTTCAGAGAAGAACCAAACATTGAGGAAAGAAGAGGGGAAGCGGCCGTGGACGAGGTAGAACAGAGTGTAACCAGTTGCGCGTTGCAGAGAGGTATTATAGGCAAAAGTGACGAATGAAAAAATGGTGTCCTAGTTCCTGTCCTAGTTCCTAAAATGGTTGCAAGGTGCATAGAAGTGGTTGTAACTGACCACTTCGAGTTGTAGGGATGTTGAGATGCTGACGAAGGGTGCATGAGGCAGCGTAGTTGTGACACTGGTGGACAAATTCGGCCAGTAGTTGTGAAATCTTATACAATCGTACGTTTTCTGGAAGCCCATGTGTACAGCAGACATGTCGTCGTGATATGTCTTAAAGACTTGAGCCCGAAGGGAGCGAGGTAGAACGGGCACCAAGCATTCACCATCAGGGTGGCAGATGTGACGGTACAGGGCACGGTTGTAGAGCTTGAATTGCGTCAGCTGTCGGTGGAGACGCGCGTTAGGGGGCCGACAAGTTCCGCCAAGACGGTCCATGATGCGGCGACAGTAAAGGACCGCACGTTTGTTGGATAACAACATGCCACACTCGTTAGGAGAAGTTGGGTCCAGTGCAGCTAAGGACGGAACGTGTGAAGAAGGGACAGCCGAAATCTCTTCGAGTGCAACAGTGATGAGTTTGCTAAGTGATCCTGAAGGGATCGGGCAACGTATAAGCGCGTCCGCGTCTTCATGTTCTTTCCCCGACTTGTATGTAATACTGAAGTCATATTGTTGTAAGCGAAAGATCCCGCGACCAAGGTTGCCGGGCAAGTTCTTGAGTGTCGAGAGCCAGCACATGGCGTGGTGGTCTGCAACCAGAGTAAAGTGCCGGCCGTGGAGATAAGGTCAAAATTTTGTATTGACCATACGACCACTAGGCACTCCTGTTCGGCGATGGTACAATTCTTTTCGACGGGAGTCAGTGCACGGCTAGCGTATGCAATGACCTTCTCACGTGAAGATTTGTCTCGCTATAGGATAATTCCACCTATGCCTTGACCACTAGCGTCCATATGCAGGAGCGTAGGCGTAGTTCTGTCGAAATGACACTTTGCTAAGGCACGTTGTCGGGCTAGTCGGTTAAGATTCATCATTTTCACTGGTATAGCGCACCACGACAAGGACACACACAAAGGAGAGATGCACACACACACAGCGCTAACTTGCAACTAATGTTTTATTTGCGATCACACACGCTGTTTATACAACAATAGACCGATAAAACCTGGATAATGTCACGTCAAGAATACAGCACAGCCTATGCACGTGTAATCACCGATAGCGACAATCTACACTAGCCCGTCAAAGTGAAGATTCCAGATACTTCTTTTCTTTAGATGATAATGCTATGGAAGCCACACTCACACATTTTTCTTTCATTTTGTCTATTTCAAAAGCTTCTATAATTTCACGTGTGGTTCTGTCACGGGCTCTAAATAGTATACGGTTGTTTTGGAACATAGGGACGGAACGGCACCTCTGACAGTGAAGGGCCAAATGACCACATACAGCTCTTTCTACATTGTACTTGTGCTCCTTTAGTCTTTCATTCACACACCTTCCAGACTGCCCTGTGTATTCACAACTGCAAGTCAAAGAAGTGCTATAGACAGCACCACAAGGACAATTCACAAATTTCTCCCGGTGCTTAATCTTACAATCCTGTTTCCCGCTACTTCCTGCATTGACCTTTTTGCACATTCCTTGCAACTTTTCGGGAGCAAAAAACACTACATCCGCACCCGCCTTCCTTGCTATCCTTCGCAAGTTATGCGAAATGGCATGCATGTAAGGCACTACAGCAAACTTGCCTGCCTTAGTGGCGGTTGCCTGGTCTTTGCCGTTTGCCCTTCCTTTCCTGCTTATACATTCGGCTGCAGCGGTCAACAAGTGCAAGGGGTAGCCAGAGTTCAATAAACGTTTTGCTTGAGCCCACAAGCTCTCATAAAGCTTGTGGTGGCACGACTTCATCAGTGAATTCTGAAAACAGGATTTTATCACCGCACGCTTTACCAATTTCGAATGAGCGGACGTGAACGGAAGAACCGGTTTATTCCCTCGCGGTTCACATCGCGGTTCATATCCTTCGCAAGTTACTTCGTAGAACCAAGGCAAGCCAACTTTCCAGAATAGATGAAGACGATGACCACTCATTATGATGAACATGCGTGATTAAAGTAGATGTGCCTTATGGATGCCCACAATACTAAAGAACGGTAGTTTATTGCGTGTAGATGGCTATGATGCTCATATGCACAGCTACTTATCTGATATCTAGACAAATATCTGACCGCTGTTTCACCAGATGTCATAACGACACCCGTCTCCGACCACCCGCATATTTTGCTGTGTAACGATAATCTGCAAATACTAATAAATAATATTGTAAGGGTGTTTGCGCACCAGAACCACAATGTAATTATGAGGCACGCTGCAGTGGAGAGGTCCGAAAATTTTGATGACGTTTGGTTTAGTAATATTGCCAACTCATACAAAACGGACTTGGAACTCATAACTCACATCAAAATACGATCGCCACAACCGGTATAGAAGCGGTGGGCCTCTAGTCAGCAGCGAAGCACTTCAACAACTGTTTCAACACAGAGGGTATGCAAATAAACATGCGGGCAACTGAATGTTATCTTAGAAGGGCCACCAATGACGCAATTGTGGGGTAGTTGTAGGCAAAATCTTGCTGAAAACGAACTAGTTCTGGTAATGACCTGATGTGTTTCAGCGCCTATGATTGCAATTAGCCTCGCGGATGATATCATGATTTATACTGAAGTGCAGTCTGCTTCTGATCAACATCGGCTAGATAGGGCTTTATGTGACATATCATCTTGGTGCGACAAATGGGGCATGAAAATTAGCACTACAAAAACAGTTCTTTTACGTATAACCAGGAAACGAAACCCCATAACTTTCCGGTACAAAATTAAAAACACCTTAATCGAGGAGGTTAGTAAGTTTAAATACCTAGGTATCGTATTGAACTCCAGATTAGATTGGAACGACCACGTTCAGCAGGTAACTTCTTCAGCGCTAAAAAAACTTGGTCTTTTACGGCATAAACTTCGAGGTACACCGAGTAACGTTAAGCTTTTAGCGTATAATTCCATAATTAGGCCTAACCTGGAGTATGCAGCGGTTGTTTGGGACCCGTACACAAACAAAAACATTAACGAATTGGAGAAGGTTCAGAGGAGGGCTGTTCGTTTTATTTATAATAAATATAAAAGAAGTGATTCTCCGTCAGGTATCATGACACTCAATAAAATCCAACCACTACACATTAGACGCCAAATTGCCCGCTTAGCTTTTATGGAATCCCTAATTAAGTGTAAGACTGGATTATCACCCACTCCATTCATTAGTCCGTCCACCACGAGGAAAACACGGCACACACATAGCCACAGTTTATCCCCATTCTTTGCCCGAACAAATACCTTTAAGTTTTCATACTTTCTACGCATGGTAGATGACTGGAATAAATTGCCAGAAAGAATTTTTAGTGGAAATTTTATGACAGCCCTACACGATCATTTTAGAAACTTTTAATTACTGACGATCGGGTTTTTAGCAATGTTACTTGAAGTTGTGCGTGATTTTCTAGTTTTATTTGGATTGGAAACCCTGCTATGTTTGTGCGAAAAGTCGGTTTCACCGTGGCTTGTTTATTTTGTAGTTCTAAGTGAATTCTGTGTTTTGTTGCTTCATTGTTTTTTTGCATTGCATTGTATGTGCATGAACATTCTTTTTTTCTGTCCGTACTGCTTGGACCATTAAATTGGTCTGCAGTATTGTGTAAATAAATAAATAAATAAATAAATAAATAAAAGTACTGTGCCTCAGCTTCACATTTCACCATTGGTAGGTTCGCCACCCGTGGTGGGGCAAGGGTGGTGCATGGTGGTAGAGAAAGCAAACGTGTAAATCTACCGTTATCGCGCACCAAAATTTTTGTTTTAAAAAACTTCCTTATATCTAGTTCTTTGCTGCTTTTAAAATTGCTCATAGTCATCAATTCGCTCGATCATCACTGTATTTGTATAGTTTGCGATATTTACGTAGACATCACACAAGTTGACGCGCACAAATGCGCTGCAACAACACACAGCAACCAACATGGTGTATTATAGAAATACTAAGTAGCTAATTCATCAGGACTTGCAGTGATGGCTGCCTAACATCCATTCAAGTTGTTTCGACAGTCCAACAAATATTGTGGTACTGTAGGCTGTTCTCACCTGTCATGTAACCTAGTGCGCCAAGTACAACTATCGGCCACGAGCCTTCTGTCCTGTTGACCTGGAAGGTCTCTTGTATAGCGACGAAGAGGAACCCAAGGGAACGCCAGCCAGCCAGTGCAAAGAACGATGACATTGCGCACGCAACTGCATTCAGGACAAAACTTACATTTGAGAGCCTGTTGAGGGCATGAATAATTTTAATACCTATCAGTGGGAACTTATCAAGGAGCATTGACGAGAAAATTTTATGTTTTTCTTACCGAAGCCACTCTGCTATTCATGCTTTATAAACGCAAGAGAATATGTCTAACAGTGCTAACAGCCCAAAAGGCTCATACACTACGAAAAAATGCACTTCATCAAATAGAGAACAACGGTGAGCATGATACAGATTAGCTTTCAGCTGTGACTCCTTGCTCAATACAAATGCAATGATAGTCCCATTGAAGGACTGATGTCTCTTCTTAGGATTTCATTTGAAAAGAGAAATTTTTCAGCTGTTGTGCTTTTCAGATATGAGCAAGGTATACGTACTATTCCAACCAAAGAAATCGTTATCACCACTTTGACGCTATCTAGAATCCTGTCCTCGCAGGACATAGTGGCCATTGATGTACTCTTGGCTTGAATTACAAAACGCCAAACCTGTCCACACCTGTTGCCTCGACAATTTCAAGCTGGAAACATTTCGTCCTCAGGTTATGTCAAATAAATGTAGTAAATGTTGTTATGTCATTGTCGCGCAGATAAAGATTACACGGTAAAGAATTTGTTACCACACAAAAAAGCGCGAAGGACAGGACTATCCGTACATTGTCGTGTACATAACAATGAAGCTTTTTGATAGTTTTTTAGTATTTTTGAATGTCTTTTTACTCTTTTCTTGCTTGCATTTCTCAGTGCTGTCATAACAATGTGCATGTGTTGCTATTTTTTAGAAAGGCGGGGGGGGGGGGGGGTACGCATTCGTTCATAATTTTGTTGTACCAAGAACCTCATGCACGAAGAAAAAAATGAGCCCAGACATTAAAAACACTGGTACAGCATTTTATAACGCATTATCTTAACAGCGGCTCGACATGCTGAAAATGTCACTCTTATCCAGAACCGCAAAGCAAAAGAATGTCAAGTAATCTCCCCAGCTCCTCATGCCAGGTAGTTGAGGTTGTTTGCATGGCTTATCGTGTATAAATATAACAACGCGAATGTCCGCACGCCGTTTAGGTGCACGTACACGTTCTCCTCCAGTCAAAGCCCCTTTAGAGTGCTGGCAGTCTCAGTCCACAGGTCGCTCACACGTGGACGCAAAAACAAGCCAGATAAAACACACTATACCAGATGATAAAAAAAGTTAGTTTCGCCGAAATGGCGAAGCAGTCAATGTGATAGCAGAAAACTAGAATGTCACCCGAATAACTGCTAGGCGCTCAATACCGGCAGCGCGCTGCTCTAGCGCTAAGGACGCACAAAAAGACACACATACACTGGACGAGCGTGAATGGTCACAGCACACTTCTGGCTTGCTGATCGAACACAAAGAAGGACTCTCAAGAACAACTAGCAGGTATACATAGAATGAGTGCTAAAAAACAATTGCCTCAGTTGCTACATTGTGCTTGAGCAGTGCGCCACAACCCAATCGTCGTACATGTTAATTTTATCCTGCAAAGAGTGGCACGTGAAGTGGCCCATCCATGACTCCTGCCACGCAGTAGCGTTCAATCCTTTTGTTTACCGGCATCCTACGTCTCGAGTGGGAACAGAAATAGGCTCCTGTTCAAGGGGCGAAGCTCCTTAGTGCGTTGGTCTGTCCGTCCTTTTGATGTATGGATGTGGTAGCCCGTACCCACCGGTCGCACATACCACCAAAATATTATACGCCACCAAAATATGATTATAAACGCCACTGTAGTGGAGAACTCCGCAAATTGCGATCCGCTGTGGTGCTTTAATGTGCACCTAAGTGTAGTAGGCCCTCGGATTTTAAGCATTTCAGTCTCCATCTAAAATGCGGCTGACGCGGCCCGTACTTAATAATGGAACCAGCGAAGCAGCCGATTGGCATACTTACTAGACCACCACGGCAAGTAAATAGCGCACCTTAGAATTTTTATTTGTTTATAAAACTAATAAGGCATTTTTTCTGAATATAGAGTTAAGTTTAAGCCTAAATACTGATAGAGCATTTGATTCTGAGAACAGGAAGCTTAAATTGGTGTTCCGAATTCTTTGGCTTAGGAATTCCTTCTGCTGTTGTCGGCATGTGTTTATTCGCCGCTCTTGTTTCGTCAGACTTGCTTGTCAGGCCTTTGGTGTGGTACCATAGTAAAGCTTAAATTCAGCCCCCCCCCCTCTCGCCTCCTTACAATATTTGCCACCCTTATCTCACTGCATGTGCTTTTTTTCGCTCGTTACTGGTGCAATAAATGAACAAAGTGCTTCATTTTCGTTGCATAAAGTTCCCATAAATTGGCTGCGCTGTAATACAAAGCATAAAACTTACCGGCCACAAGCCAACTATGAACGCTGTCGGGACCTTGCTTTTGAAGTCGAGGGCAGCAGTTCCAGGCATACCACGTCCTACGCCCAGGCATGGTTGTCGCCGCAGGTGGAACGCTGTCATCAATTGAAAGAAAGGGTAAAAGTATGTAAATTTTGCAACAACATTTCACACTACTACTATATGTACCAAAAATTGAGACTGGCTTGCGAGTAATGAAAAAAAAGGTCACCCTTTCTCTAGTCGCTCTCCCTATTTGCGCTTAGCTAGTGATGCCCCTGGTCAGATCTTACCTCTTTCCGGAAGAATGCCATAACTGTCGATGGCTCTTTTGCGACTTAGAGCAGTGGCATAATTACAAGAGCCACAAAACTGTCAGTAGGACTACATATTATAGAATAAAAAAAGGCAGTTCGATCTCTATGTGTTACATACAGATCATTACTGTAACAGGGACTGCATCTGTTTTAAATGCGTGAAAATACTTTTGTTACTCTAGACAGTTTGAGCATCTATCTATCTATCTATCTATCTATCTATCTATCTATCTATCTATCTATCTATCTATCTATCTATCGATCTATCTATCTATCTATCTATCTATCTATCTATCTATCTATCTATCTATCTATCTATCTATCTATCTATCTATCTATCTATTTATCTATCCATCTATCTATCTATCTATCTATCTATCTATCTATCTATCTATCTATCTATCTATCTATCTATCTATCTATCTATCTATCTATCTATCTATCTAGTCGCCTACTTCTCAGTGCTCCCATAATCAACCCCTTAACTTGGGGTAAATCAAAACTACTACGGGAGAGTAAAATGGTTTGAAGAATACGACTCGCTGAACATGACATAGATAATGTCACTATCCCTTCGCGTACGTCGTCACACCACCCGAAAATTCCAGCGTCTACACGGAGTGCATGATGGTGAGGTGGGCTAAACTCCAGGGGTTTTTTTGGTGATACCGTGACTCCTCCGAGGAGCACAATCCGGATCCACCCGGCGCTCGCATGCTCCGCCGCCACTTCTTGTTCTTGCAGTCTGCGGTCAGCTTCTTGTTGAGGCTGTTTCGCAGCGGCTTCTTTCGCGCACACCTTATGGGGATCTGCATCTCGTTGCGCAGGTTTTGTCCTTGGCGCGCACCGTCTCTAGATCCACCTGGCGCCGCGATGGCTTGGCGACAGCCTCTGGACCCATAAAGCATGATCCGACACGTACGAGGACAATCCAACGGAATAAGAGATAACGGGTGTGCCGGCGTAGCACCGCGGAGCCCGCGCAGCAGCCAATCGACGAGGATGGATGGATGGATTGATAAAACTGTGCCCTTCAGATCGGGTGGTGGCTAACGCCACCAAGCCGCAATACTTAGTAAACCAAAAACTTGATTTATTTTTTCTCTTTAAATAGTGAGGTTGAGGACTCGCACTTTGCAGTGAAGGGTTTAATTTTCACTCGTGCCTTGACTTTAGTCACCAATCAGATAACCTCCTTCTAGTTAATTCTACCCGCTAAAAGTCTATTTTGCCCTCTCTGTTCCTAAACTCAAATGCTTTGAAAAACTATGCGCCATACTGCTGAACTATAGGGTGAAGCCCTTTACAGATCATAATCAAGTGTTCGGCAGTTTCCTCTTCCTCTCCGCACGCACTGCATAGCGTGTCTACCCTTTTGTATTCGGCACGATATGTCTTGGTTCGCAATACACCCGTCTTGGCCTCAAACAGTAGAGAACTACCCTGAATATTATCATAGATTCTTTCCTTGGCAATTTCTTGCTTAAAAGTTTCATAGATCTCTAGTGCGGACTTTTTAATCATGCCGATACTCTACATATCAGTCTCAGCTTCCTTCACCTTCTTCTCGACCGACAACTCTTTTTGGTTTGGCCCCCTGCTCATTTCTAAGTATTTACCAGTAAATTTTCTGGTTCGCTTCCTCCATTTTGTATCGACATTCTTCATGCACAAGTAGCTGAATACCTTCCTAGACCAACGCTCCTCCCCAACTCTTTCTATCGCTTCTCAAGTTTTATCTTGCTGTTAGCATCCCTGCCCTCAAATGATGTCCATACCATATAATCTTGTACTCCCTGGTGTGGTGTATTCCCGTGAGCTCTTAAGGCAAGCCTACCTATTTCATGTTGCCTAATTTATAATCTTGCTTGAACTACTGATCTCATGCAGAAGACCCCATTGTTGAACGTCAGACCAGTAAACATGACCCGTTTCCATATTCCTATCACAACCTCACACCTATTGTAATTCCACAGTGCCTTGTTTTTAATAACCACTGCATTCCTATTACCTTTAGTCGTCTTGTATATTTCGTGTACCTTTAGGTTCTCGGCCCAATTAATTATCCATACGCCCAGATATTTGTATAGATATGTTATCTCTGGCATGACCTCCTGTATTGTAAGCTCACTACCTTTATTATTAATAAAAATCATGACTGCTGATTTTTGCTTACTGAATCTGAAATCTAACCTATCTCCCTCATTACCGCAGATGTCCATCAATATCTGCAAATTTTCCTTGTTGTCGGCCATTAGCACTATATCATCTGCGTACATCAATGCTGTTTGACAAAAGAGAGGGTGAAGCCCAGTCCACTTTCCTCTAATTTGGCCTCTAATATTACGGGCGAAGCTCCTTATGGCGTGTTTGGGCATCCCTCGTAGTACGTAACCATCAGTGGCACATACCCGACATAGGTATAACATTTGACCTCCAAGGTGGTGCCGGTGAGAGATTTCTTCTGTTCGTTGTTTAACAATAAAAAATAGTGCTCAATGCACATGCCAATGGCTGCTAATGGGGAATGAGAGACAGGAGCATTCGGCTTTTAGTCAACGCGCACGCTGCGATCCTCGTTAGCAGCCATTGGCATGTACATTGAGCACTATCGGACAAGAAAGGGTTGCTACATTACACTCGCTGGGTGTAACCTCCTTAGTTATAGAAAGGTTTAGCGAGCGTTGAGCCGCAGGGCCATGAATACAATGAACGAGTATATACCATGAATGAATTCGAGGTGGTTAAAGGGGGGAAGCAGATACGAAGCGCAAGCCGTAATAAATTAAAAGCTGAATCCTCCTGTCTCTCATTTCACATTAGCAGCCACTGGCATGTACAGTGATCACTATCTGACAGGAAAACGTTGCTACGTTATACTCGCTGGGCGTAACCTCTTTAGTTTTAGAAAGGTTTAGAAAGGGAGCATTGGGCCGCAGTGCCATGAATACAGTGAACTAGTATATACCATGAACTCAAGGTGGTTGAAGGTGGGAGTAGACCCGAAGCCCAAGCCGTAAGAAAGTGTGCGTGTGCCACCTCTCGTTTAGTCCTTGGAATTTCCACTGAATGCTGGTGCTTCTATAAGGGGAATATATGATAAGAAGATGCGAGATGGTGGGACTTGCAGTGTTGAATAGATGGACGAACGGACACACAGACAGATGCATGGATGGACGCATGAACGGACGCAGGGGCGGATGCATGAACGAATGCTGGGACGGGCGCACAAACCGACGCATGGATGGTCACACAGACGGATGCATGGATGGACGAATGCTTCGCCCCACTCTCCATCATTCGCTCCGTGGATATGCTGCCATTGTTTGTAAGTACATCATGAATAACAAGGATGACAGAGGACACCCCTCAATAAGCCCCCGTTTTGCTTCTGTCGGCTTGGATACCTGTTTTTCCCACTTTATAACTGCCTTGTTACCTTGATAGATATCTTTCAAAAGATTAGTGACTCCATCTTCCACACCTAGTGTGTCCAGTATTCCCTACAATTCCTCTTGAACCACGCTATCGTACGCTCCCTTGATATCCAAAAATGCTAGCCACAGGGGCCTGTGTTCCTTTCCTGCTATTTCGATGCACTGCGTTAGTGAGAACACATTGTCTTCCAACCTGCTGTGTTTCCTAAACTCAGTCTGAATTTCCCCAAGCACCCCCTTATCCTATATCCATGCCTGCGGTCTTTCCTTCATAACCTGCATCGCCAGCCTGTAGACCATTGATGTCACTGTTATTGGACGGTAGTTGTTTATGTCAGCATTGTCCCTCTATCATTTAGAGATCATGCTCATCCTGCTAAGTTTCCATCCAACTGGGACTTCACCATCAATTATTATCTTGCTAACTGCCTCTCTCAAAGCCTGCATAAACTTCGTACCTAATGTCTTTATCAGCATAATTAGAATGCCATCTGGGCCTGTTGATGTACTACAAGAAACCCTCATCTCAGCCCTTTTCCAGTATCGTAGTGAAAATGGAACCATTGCGCCACTTGATTTATCGTTGTCTATTTTGGTGCGTAAAGCACTTCTTTGTTGAAACTTTTCTGTCGCCCTTGTTCTTAAATATTCAATAGCTTCGTCCCCTTCTAGCCTAGCACCTTGAGCTGTAGGTATAAACCCCTGCTCTAGGTTCGTCTCATTTCTTAGGAAGTTTAGAAGGTTCCAAACTTTTGCAGCTGCCTTTTTATCTTTTTTACGTACTTCTGCCAGCCACTGAGCTCCTTTTGTTCAAATCTTTTCATTTATCAGAAGGAATGCATTCCTTCTAAAGCTTAGAAAGCTTTCCGATTTTCTTTCAACATCATGCGTCGGTTCACCCCGCGGCTTAGCATGCCTTTGTTCTCTAGAGGCTTCCTGACGTTTTGCTATGGCTCTCTTAACTTCCCCATACCACCAACTTTTGGGTTTGTGTCTTCTTTTCCGGGGTGACTTGTCGCGTGCCTTAGCAAGCTCTAGCTCAAACAGTCTAAATAGATTTGTGTATGTCCACTCATTTTATTGTCCTCAGTAATTACTTTCTCAATTTGTTTAGTAGCTATTTCTATTTGGCTTTCTGAATAAAAACTTCCGGTAGTTGCTCATCTTGTCTCCTTCACACTTTCACTGCTCTTCCAAAACTCAGCTTGATACGTTTCTGATCACTACCCAGACTACTGGAGCCACTTTCGTCTATGTGCATTCACCTGAGCCTATGATACATCCAATGTGACATCAGTGCGTAATCTATCGTCAACTGCAGCCTTCCTACCTCCCATGTTATTTGCCCTTCACACTTTTCGGTACTGTTGCAAATGATCAAATCATGTCTTTCGCACAAGTTATAGGTCATTTTGCCTGTTTGTTTGGTATATCCATCTATATCTTCTATCTGCACAATAATATCTCCTTGTATACTTATCTCGCAATGTCCTCCTATCTCCTCAATGTTTTTTGATATACATTCTACCATCGCCTGGTTTTCCTCTCTGGCCTTTGCTCCCATCCACAAGTACACCAAACCAAGCAGTTTTATTTGCCCTGCCACTTTCACTTTTAGCCATAAATGTTCCTTGCACTCCTGCTCGACCCTTTGCCAGTCTGTACTTTAATGAATGAATGCCCCAATAGCACCGCTTTTCTGCTGCCTTCTGTTCTATTACAACATTCCCACGCGTAGTCCGGATTATTAGGAGAGAGAGAGAGAGAGAGAGAGAGAAAGAGAGAGAGAGAAGGAATGTAGAAAAGGTAGTAAGGTTAACTAGACTATGCGTCCAGTTTGCTACCCTACACATGTGGAGGGGGACGGGAAAGTAAAAAGAGAGAGAAGGATTGACACATGTCACATCACACACACAATGCCGAGTTTCACAGGCGGTCCCTCAATGAAGTTTCTGACAAGTATCTCAGGAGGGCTCGTGTAGATTTCTGTGCTGATGTGCTGCGCGACCAGGCTCCTATGATCTTTGCTTCTATAAATGGCCGATCATCGAGTCTATTCAAGGCACACTGGAGAGTACGGCGATCTTCATCAAATTGAGCACAGTGGCAGAAGAGATGTTCAATAGTCTCTATACAGTTGCAGCTTTCACACATGGATGAATCCGCCATGCCAATGCAATGGCTGAATGACTTAGTAAACGCTACCCCAATCCACAGCCGGCACAGCATTGTAGCGTCCCGTCGAGAAATCTTGGATGGCAGTTGTTTCTGACGTAATGACTTAAGATTCGTAGGGTAATGATTGGAGTTGCGGAGAATTCCAGTGCGCAAGCATGGCATTATGCGCAATGTGACGAAGTTCTCTAGCTGCGTCTACTCTTGACAAGCGTATTAACAATGTGGGCGCTCCATCGTGGGCACATCGGGCAGCGTCGTCGGCGAGGTGGTTACCACTGATGCCACAGTGGCCCGGCAACCATTGTAAAATAATGTCATGCCCTTGATGAGCAGCGTGATGACAAATTTCATTAATACGATACACCATCTGGTGGTAGTTTCCACGTCGTAGACTTCGCACGCATTGAAGGGCTGCCTTGGAGTCGCAGAAAATGGCCCATCTACTAGGAGATTCTTGCGTAACAAACTCCACAGCGGCTTGAAGAGCGGCGAGCTCGGATCCCGTAGATGTCGTGACGTGTGAGGTCTGAATTTGACGGTGATTGATCGAGATGGTATGACAAAGGCACCTGTCGAACTTCCCGAAACCGAACTTTCCATGTAAACATGAATTCGGTTAGCATACGACAAATGCAAGAGGTCCAGTGAGATCTGCTTGAGGGCTGCTGATGACAGGCTTGCCTTTTTAGATATCCCCGGCACTTCAAGGTACACAGTTACAGCACTCTGGAGATAGTGGTATGGTTGCGGGCGAGAATCTCCACGAGATGAAATTATGGTTAGCCGCAACAACTTTGAAAAACGCTGCCTTTGGTCTTTCTAGTGGCAAGCTAGCAAGGTGGTGGTTAGGCACTCTGGTTATGTGACGGATATGTGTTCGGAGTGTGTCGACAGTTATATATGTCGTGATCGGATGGTCTTTAGCAATACCAATTGTTGCTAACGTATTGGCGCACCGATCATGTGCGGAGGACTTGGACTTGAATGCTTTGCAGGACCCTGATGTTAGTTTTTCCGGCGTTGGAAAGCACGGGCGTGCTGTACCGCAAATATCCCAAGAAGAGCGCTCTGTACAGCTGAAGCATAGATGACACTGATGTGTCCCACGTTTTACCAGCGAGAAATCTCATCAAGTGTGTGATAGAGCTTGGCTTCTTCTTCGAGTGCGAAATGTGAGCACTCCACGAGACATCTCTTTCGATAGTGACGCCCAGGAATCGGTGACGTCTCATATACGAAAGTTTCACGTTGTCGATAGAAACAGAATAAGAGATCATAGGCTTGCGGGTAAAAGGGACTAAGGCGCACTTCTCGGTGGAAATTGTAAGGCCTCGAGCATGGAGGTACGCCGACGTTATTCTCGCTGCTTTCTGGAGCCGTGCGGGAACCTGGAGTCGTGTAACTGCTGAAGCCCAGATACATATATCTGCAGCGTATGTAGAGATATTGACTGATCGAGGTAGGCTTTGTACAAGGCCAATGATCGTGAGGTTAAACAGCGTAGGGCTAAGAACCCCACCTTGTAAAACGCCACGAGTGGTGTAATGATCAACGGCGCGGCCTTCCGCAGTGAGCACGAAGAAGGATCTCCTCTGTAGGTAACTCCAAATTCATCGAAACATTTCTCCACTGATTCCAATGTTCGCCAATGCATCCAGGATGGCATCGTGCGTTATGTTGTCATGTGCACCTTTCACATCGAGGAGCATTGCAACCGAGATGCGCTTCAGGTATTTCTGTTGTTGCACAGAGGTTACGAGGTCGATGACATTATCAATAGAAGAGCGGCCTCTTCGAAAACCAGCCATGGCCTCTGGGTATATATTATAGCGTTCAAGGTACCACTCGAGGCGTGTCAGAACCATTCTTTCCAATGTTTTTCCCACGCAGCTGGATAGCGCAATGGGTCGATATGATGCCAGATCAAGTGGCGACTTTCCAGATTTGAGGATTGGTACCAAGCGGCTGGATTTCACCTTTCTGGAACGATGCCATCGTTCCATGACTGGTTGTAGCTTTTTAGTAGCTGATCTCGGCCGCGTCTTCCAAGATTACATAAAGCAGCGTATGTAATACCGTCCGGCCCAGGTGACGATGAACGTCTGCAGGTGGCTAGAGCTGCATCCAGTTTTTCGAGTGAGAAAAGCATGTTAAGTTCAGAAACTCCTGCTACGGGAACATCCCCGAGAACTCCGTCACTCATGGTAACCACATTGCTCGCAATCCTCACACAGAAATCTTCAGCAATGTCAACCTGCAGGCGGCCTTGATGGAGAGCCAATGTGCTGAATGGACGTGTTTGTGGAGTCGAGCCAATGTCACGCACCGTCCTCCATATATGGGACATAGGCTTGCGAGGATCGAGTGATTCACAAAATTTCTTCCACCGTTGGTCCTCCAGCTTGTCCATTCGACGTTGGATTTTCTTTTGCAGACGTTGAGCGTCTCTGAGGTCATGAATTGAATTAGTGCGCCTGTACCTCCTCTTCGCCCGCCTACGAATCGTTCGTAGTCGTTTCAGCTCTATATCAAATTCTGTACGCTTTGATGTGTATTTAAAGGCCCACGTAACCTCTTCCATCACACTTTTCATTACCTCCTCGAGGCCGCACGCGATATCGTCGCATGCCTTTTCCACCTTTGCCTTGTATATTGTCCAATAAACTCTTCTGTTAGTTGATGAGGTGGAAGTTGCAAAGCCTGTGACCTTCAGATACGTTGGAATATGATCACTGCCGTTAGTCTCAATATCAGTGAACCATCGCACTTGTTGGGCAAATTGCCGTGACACCAATGCAAGATCCGAGCAACTGCTATATCTCGAACCACGCAAATACGTTGAACTGCGGTCATTCATAACGTTAAGTTCGTGGCGTGAGGCGAATTCAGCAAGTTTACAGCCTCTGGAATCGATCCTTGTGTTTCCCCAAAGCAAGTGATGAGCATTAAAATCACCAATAACAATCCAAGGTCCAGGTGTAGCGGTCAAGATGTCATGGAGTCTTCCACCATCAAACTGACCAGATGGTGAGATGTATGCGCCGATAAGTGTGAAGGCTACCTTCTTCTTTGCAACGCGGAGGCATACGTATTGATTTCCAATATGGGGTTGCACCAAATGTGAAATGTAGGTTAAATTTGTGCGGATATATATAATTACTTTGCTGGGCTCACCACAAGTCGATGAAGTGAAGGTTTCGTAGCCAGAAATATTTATCGCTTTTCACAAATTTGGTTCACACATTACTAATACAGGAAATCTGTTGCGGAAAACGTAATGTCGAAAACATGAGATCCGTGATTTAAGTCCTCTGACATTCCACTGTAAAACTGTCGCACTACGTACTTCATCTTGGAATGAAGGCAGTGAAAGAGCCATTTTGTCTATGCGAAGTTGGCAAGCACTGGACTCAGGGCATCCAATACTTCCACTGCGCATCGTGCTGTAGGCGTGTTCGTGTTGCCTATAAGCGTGCGAATGGCATTGATGAGAGACTTAATCATTGTCAAAATTTCTCGGTCACGCTCTGTCGCCTCATTTTGGCGAGATGCAGAAAGTGGTGCTACGGGTGCACGTTCCAGTTTTCTTGCAGGGGTTATCCTTGGAAGTGATGGCCATGCTTCTTCCAGAGCCTTCTTTTCAAGGGCAGCATTCTCAGTGCGCGTGTTCTTTCTGTCCGGCGGTGGTTTCTTAAATCACGGATTATTAAAAGGTTGGTCCATGTCCCTAAGACGTGTTTCTACAAAACCGCATACCATCGGCCTCTCCATTCTTAGCTGGCATTCTATCTCTTACCACTTCAGCCTGTTCCTGCCACCCTGCATGTTAATATACCCTATGTCTCAATTGGCTCGGCGCTCGTGGCTACGTCTATTTCTGCCCCGGACTCTGCCTATCTTAGATACTGGTGCCACTTTGGAATCGTAACTTTCCATACCACCTGTCAAAGAGTCTCCCTTGTTGTTTTCCTCGTTACTAGTTATCCTGCACCCCGAAGGGCCCGCGTGCCCTCCCAAAAAGCTACTGCGCGTCCTGCAAGTCGCCAACCCACCTCATGACCTAGCCGCTCATCGAAGTGAATTCAGTCTCGTTGAAAACCACCCCACCTATGCACCTCTCTGTTTATTTCCACCACCTCAAAGCTTTTCTCTCGACTCATCCGCTATATCTCTTGGTTTGCGTTGACAACCGCTCTTTTCAGGTTGCCGTCACGCACCGGTACCTCCGGTATCGTGCATATAATTACCTGTACTTGAGGAGAAGTGGCGCGCATGCCATCGACTCCTTTCGCCAGTGTGGTCGCTATTCCTGCCGTATTTTCATTTAGGACATCGTTTAAAACGCCTGAAATTATCATGAGGTTTCGTCTATAAGCTGCAGTATTGAGTTTTGTGCTTACTTGCCTCATGACTGCTTCCACCTTGCGTCCTGGAAATTTCCCTACTGCAACACTATTGTCAACTCTTACCCTCTCTTTGCTGCTTCTGCGCATCGATTTAAATTCGAGTCCCCAGCGATTATCACAGGCTGTGACTTTTCAGCTGTAGCGTCCTGCACCTGGGGGTTACTTGCATCTGTCACGCTGGCTCCTTTGTCCCCTCCCAGCCCCACCACTACTTCGCTGAAGCTGGGCCTTGCGACAATGGAACCGGCAGAACCTGTTTCTTCCAGACTTGCTAGCCCTTTCTTTTCCGCCGTTCTGGTTATCGGTGCCCTACTGTTTTCTCCGTCGACCACTCTTTTGTTCACGTTGGCTAGTGCTTCCTCAATGGACTTCAGCCTTTCTCCCATTGCCCTCGTTTTTTGTTGCTCTCTCGCTGACGCAGTCTCCAGCTAGATGATTCTCAACAGCAGTTCACTCTGGGCAACCATCGTTTTCTCCATTTTTTTCTCGACCTCACATTGCCTACACTTCGCGTCAGCCTCCTCTGCAATATTTCTGCACTTGGGTCCATTTTCAAACTCACTCCACATACTGAACACTTTACAGTCTTTTTAACCATGTCTTTATGACACCAATTGTCCTTATGAGTTGTCTCACTCGATAATTACAAAACACGATCCCTTCCCTACGAAAAAGAGAAAGTATAGGCTGTTTTACAAAATTTGCGTGTTCATTGTACGTGCACCTTACCCTCGAGGTGGCAAAAAAACACAAAAACACACACACGCACAAACAAGTAAATACCTGGTGACTGACCCCCGGAAAAGCCGTACAATGTATTAGGTGCGACAAAGATTTTAACTGCTACCTTGTCATTTTAAAAGCAAGCTCAAAATATGCAAAACCACTTATCTGCGCAGTCGATCGGGAGCGCTAAAAAAACTCGTTCATCCACCGTGCCAGTCCGAATTGAACTCCGAGTAGCGGCAATGAGCAGCGGCAACTTCAACGCCACCTACTGTCCGTTCACCCAACTATCATATTGCACACATCTCTATCGGGCAGTGACATGTATGAAACTAGACGATAAATGACGATGACGACACAGAATGCGTACAGTGCCATATAGTATATCGTCATCTAACTGCACTTTTTCTGCAGCATTATAGAACAGCGACATCTATTGTATGATAAGGGAGATGCTACTAGATACGCGTTATGGACAAGTGTTTTCTCTAGACTATTAGGAGCTTCGCCCCTAAGACAGTGGGACATACCCGGTGGCGGTTGTTCGACAGTTATTATCTACCCAGGAACGGTGAGAACACCCATGAGTAAATTTAACGCTTGTGCGTGGAAAGCTGACATTGGTGGGGTTGAGCAGACGAATGCTAACAATAAATTTCGTTGTCCCAGCAGCAACCTAACCTTAGCATTCTGCGTGGAAATAAAGTATTCTGCCTCATAGCCACGCCACGTCTCGGAACTATCTTTCAAATAGACGCTAATGTTTGCGAAACGCCAATTGTGGTTACAGTGCGGATTTTAAAATGTTTTAAACAATACACATGTACTCTTACGAGTGAGACATCACGTCACATTAACACCAATTTCGTTCAGGTGTCATCTGCTTAAGTTTAGTTATGTAGCAGTGTCCAGGGCTACGATCCTCCCGAGCAGCAGCGCTTCATATCTGATTGCCGATATTGGTTTTTCTAATATCCATGTTGCTGTCGGCATTGTTACGCAACTGTAAAGAACTTGTAGGCTAAAACACATGTGGCTGCAACTGGCGTGGTTGCAGCCACATGGTTGCAGCCAAATGTGCCTGCTGCGATTGGCGGGGAAATAGAGGTGCTCTAAAATTAAATGGCGAACACGAGCCTATCGGAGTGAAACAAAAATCAGGGAGTTAAGGCCAAACTGCATGCCCGCGTGCTCTATGAGAACACGCGCTGCAGATAGCGAAAATGAGAGAGAAGAGAGAGAGCTCTTTATTGAAAAGCAGAGAATTTAGCCGGTGTGTGTGTGTCACTGACTTGCTACTCTGCGTGGGTAAGGGAATTGGGAACTGAAAAGCAAAAAGAGAGAGCGAAAATATTAAAAATTAAAATGGAAAAGAATAGTAAATATATAGACTTTTTTCTGTGTTGAGCGGGGACGTGTGCTGACAGCGTGACTTCCGCTTTCAAGGTGCCATACAGTTTGTCTAGCTGACCAGTATTGTCTAAGTACGCGAATAAAGGTTTCATCGCTTGCCTCAGTTGCGTGAAGTTGGGGAAAGGGCCTGGGACACAATCAACTGATAAAGTTCTTTGGGTTAACAGATGCATGCAGTGTTCATAGAGCACACGCCTAGCGACAGTGCGTTGGCACATTCAGATAAATGTTCCCAATATATTGTTGTTCACCTTATTGCAGGCTCGAGTGAAGGTACGGTATCAGAGACTAAATATAAGGCATTCATAGTTATCTTGAAAGCTCGCAGCTCTGAAAATTCCATCACGACGGGGCCAAGGTATATGATAAATTTTGAAAGCAAGCCTTTTCGGTACAGCGTGCATACACTTCATTTGTGGGAGCCATAGTAGTTTAAGCGCTCCCGTTGGCTGCCATTATCCGGCATGTGGCGATAGACTGCTCTCAGTTGAAAGCGCAGTTATTTGTCTCAGCTCAATGCTTTTGATGATAGGGGTTGCACATATAGTGTTTGTAATGAATGGGTTAGTCACTCACTAAAAAAACTGAAGCATTTCACCTTGAACTAAAGGCATAATGAGCGTACATATTTCTACTTGTATTCAACTGTAAGCGCGGGCCCTTTTGCTCTCGGCGACGATTGACTGACTAATGTTAAACCTAAATTGCCGTTACATGACAAGACAAACAAATCAATTGACAATAAATAAAAATCATGACATGAGTGCTATAGGCGCCAGGACATATGTACTGGTCAAGAAGCTTCAAGTGCCTTTTGGATAACTTCACCAGTGCTTCGTAATATTACTTGCATGGCATTGTTGTCCATTAGTTCTCAATAAAATATTGTCTAGCAATAAAAATTAGACCATATTCTTACACTTTACTTTTTTTGGGTAACTTGGGATATACGAAAATTGCCATCACACACTAAAAGCGTGTGACTAACATTAATGACTGGTCGTGACAGGAAATTCACGTTATGCATTTTATTTACACGACAATAGTGTTAGAAAGTTGGTCTGTCGCGATGGTAGCCGTGACGAAGAGCGGCGAGCCGTCGAGCGGACTTCGCTGAAGCCTTCGTCACGGCTACCATCGCGACAGACCAACTTTCTAACACTATTGTCGTGTAAATAAAATGCATAACGTGAATTGCCTCCCTATTTAGCCCGAAGGCGAAACAGGGAGGCAATTTGTTTTGAAAACAGCAACAAAAGTAGCGTTTACTGTAGCAGGTTGTCGTTTGTACAGAGCCGGCCAGCACGACAACGTCGGCTGGGGCAAAATCCCCCAACATGGGATTAAATAGCGTTTTGGGACTCTTCTGCGAAACCAGTTCCCCGGAACGGCACAGTGGCTGGGCTGAGGAGACGCAGCCATACCCGAAACTGCAAGGTGGTTTGGTGGAGGAAGCGACCTTATCCCCGGAACGGCACGGTTCTTCTGTACGGAAGGCGGCGCTGGGAGGGGGGGAGACAGTTCGTCGGAACAGCGCTCGATCTCGTGAGACGTGCTCCCGAACGAGGAACATGTCTGTGGCACAACAGCACCCCCGCCGTCAGACAATGCATCCTGAGTTTTGAGCCGTCAGCACGGCTCGGAAGGAGGGATGCTGGTTGACCGTCGGTAGCCGTTCCGCTCTCTCCGCCCGTTGAGACTTGCATAGGCCTGCAGAGGTTCACTTGAACGACGGAGTCGAACACAAAGCCGAACCACTCTGGCCAAAGCAAGCACCCTCCAAATGCTGATCAAAACGCCAGACCAGCAGAAACCAAATGTTTCCTCGAGATTACGCTGGGCTAACAAATAGCATCACGAGCAACGAATCTCGGGAGGAATACACTATGCGGACACACCTTTAGCTAAGTGTCAGTACATGACAACGCTAAACCAAACAGAACTTTTTTTGTTTTTAAGCGATTCTCAATTGTGATTTAGGCAGAGTCTGGACGATCGAAGCTTCTGAGGATTGCTCAATTTAGCACCGAAACTACAATTTAGTACGCCAAGCAATCCTGAATCACGCACACTGGCGTCGCCTGCAAGCATAAGATTGTCAAACTTGACAAAGTTCGTCCTCCTACAAGCTGTCACTTCAATGGGCTCAGCCAATTATCATCAAAACAAGAGAAAACATGCTTGAAAAGTAAGACAATAAGAATGAAAACTATGAAATAAGAATGAAACTTGCGTGCGTTATTCAAAACAAAGTTAACCTACACAGACGTGCATAATAAAACGTAATGCAAAACATAGAAGGTATCTTAAACAGGGGCTTTTAGTATGCCTTCTCTGTTAAAATATAACACACTAACTGTTACCTTTCGAAATGTTATGAAAACAAAATTAATCAAACAAACATGAATATCTGCTTCTCCGATGACAAGGAAAGTAAAACTTACAAAAATTCAGACTCATTCCTTGCTCATTGGCAGACGACAAAACTAGAAAAAGTTATTCTCAAAACTAAACACAAAGTACACTCTTGGTATTGGCAAGGCAGCACTCTCTTAGACGAACTCTGGGGAGTCGCGCACTCCACAGCTTTCGAGGGTTGCGGTCTGGACAATGGGACGACGAACCAACTTGTTCACCGAACTTAGTAGCACCGACTTTTGACGTACACCCACTTAACTCGAAGAAAGGGGCATCTGCACTGCGTCGTTTACCCCTCCGGTTCGACCAGTGACCCTCTCGCCACGATGGGGAATGACAGCCTTTGTTACAGCTCAGGCGTACGCGATGCTCCTCCACGTGATTGACTCTACGCGGCATCGAAAAAGATGAGACCAGGCGATGATCTCGGCATCCGAATTTCCCTGAAACTCGGTTTTTCTGACGTGCTTCCCGCCTAATCTCAATCTCAATGATGGTTTTAGCTTCAAACATTTCATGCAGGGCCATTTGGTGATCCTACACCTAGCCCTGAACCTGGCGTATCGAATGAAAACGTCACCGCACTTAACAGCTGCTTTAACACGTTTGACGCCTCTCGTCTCTTCCGCGCTACACTTTAGCCGACGCCTTTTTCTCTTCAAATGGCTAGGAATGGTGGAAGCCCCGACACACTTATTCACAAGTGCGCTGCATTCGACAGGCTCTGCCAAAACTCTATGCGGCTGAACCAACTTATCTTTGTGGGCATTGTTACGTGTCTGCTCTGGAGATGAGACCAAACGAAGATTTCGGCTTCGGAATTTCGCTGAAGTTCCTTTCTTCGCGACGCGCTTCGCGTTGGATCTAGATCTCAGCAGTGGCCTGAACTTCAACCTTCTTTTATTGAGCTTTGTCCCAACCTCAGCCCTAACATTGAGTATGGCATCTTGAGAGCCATGGCGTTTCGCCACTTCTGCGCGCTTGGCGTTTTTCGACTTCGCCTTATATTTGCGATGGTGACTCTTTTCAACGGAACTTATCACCGTGCTCATAGCACTGGCATTAATACTCTGAAGTACGCTGCCTTCACTTTGTGGAGATAAAGCTCCAGATTGGTTACCTAGCTTTTTCTCGGGCCCTAAGCTAGCTGTCTCTGCCTGTGACAGAACGGGAGTCCCGATGCTTTTAAAGTTAACCATCTCGCCCGAGAGTTTCTCTTCAGTTCGTAAGGGTCTCTCCCTTTCCAAGACAGCCCTTGTTCCCAGGCCTTCGTAGTCGGCCTCATGCTCACTTTGACGCGATTCATCCTGATCACGTGCTCGGCCAAGCGGCCCCATCTCTAGCGCTTTACGATGCGCCTCTGCGTCCCGAGGTTTCCGATGGGCTTCCACCCCTAACTCCTCGTGCGGCTTCTCAGTGCCCGGATCTCTCTGACGCACTTTAGCGCCTTGTGCATAGCGACGGGCCTCAGCCTCTTGCACGTTCCGTCTCTCTTTATTATTACGCGCTTCTCGACGCGCTTCTCGACGCGCTTCTACTTCTAGCGCTCTTCGGTGAGCCTTATTTTCACGAGCTTATACCTCCATCGCCTTACGCTGCGCCTCGTTTCGCTCTTTCTGACGCACGTTGACGTCCTGCGCTTTGCGATGGGCCTCAATTTTTAGCACTTTACTGCGCGCTTCAGCGCTGTACTTGTATGCTCGACTTTCGCAGTCGGCAGTACTCATAGCAGCAAAGTGCCGGAACAAAGCGCATTTAACCCTCTCGAAGTTATGCGCTTCCTCGGCAGATAAGCGCTCCGAAATGCTTGCGACTTTGCAGGGAAGCAACGTGGCAAGATTCACCGACCATAATTCTCGCTCAACACCAACATCGTCACAGACCTCATCAAAATTAACGAGAAAAGACACGATTTTCTCGTCCATTCTGAAGAGTCCGAGTCGGTATTGTGCTCGTTGCCACTTAATCGCTTCAATTTGACTATCACGCTGTTTCATTCTGAGAGCATGCTCTCTTCTTTTGCGACTCTCTTCGGCCTTCCATTGTTCGTGCCTTTGAGTTTCTTCGGCCTTCCATTGTTCGTGCCTTTGAGCTTCTTCGGCCTTCCATTGTTCGTGCCTTTGAGCTTCGAGCTCTTCGTGGCTTTTCTCGGCCTTCTTTTTTTGCTCACAAATAAGCTCCCAAAACTCGTCAGCTTCCTCGGCCGTCACATTCTCTGCCCGCATCACCTCGAGAATCGCTTCCCTTGTTTAAGCGGACCCGGCGGAAATCCCCATGGCTCCACAAATTTCAAGGAGGTCCTGCACCAGGTACTGCTCCATCACGATCTCGCCCCTCGTGATGCTCTACTACTGATATTCACCGTACTCCAAAACTAATCTCGTGGTTTAAAGTAGGTGAATATTAAATTATAACCACCAAAACAAAACAAAACAAAACACTCCTAACATCTGCCTGTGCTAGAGAGGTCTGGCGAAATGAACAGTAACCGTTAGGCACTCACCCAACCAAAGTAGCCGACGATGGTCCAACTCGTGGCTGCCGTCGAACAGTGTCAGGCTTTCAGGGATCCGGTCCAACTTGGCAATGTTGAGATCCGGGGTAGCTTGTCCCAGCTTGCCGAAAGATGAGAACAGGGTAGCATATCGCAGCGTAGCCAAACGCTATCACGGCGGTCGTCCTCGTGCTCGGAGATCCGATCCAACTTTTCAGCCGTGGAGATCGGGGTAGCGGGTCCCAGAGCAGCAAAACGTTGAGGACAGGGGTAGCGTATCCCAGCGTATTCAAACGCTAATATCAGGTCGGTCGTGCCTGAGCTTCCAGGGGTCTGTTTGATCCGGCGTGCCAAACGTAGGATAGCGTATCACAGTGCAGTGTAGCCAAACGCTATCACGGCGGTCGTCCTCGTGCTCAGAGATCCGATCAGACTTGCCGAACGTAGGATATCGTAGCCCGTAGCTGCCAACCACTGTTAGGAATTTGCTCTGTCGCGATGGTAGCGGTGGCGAAGAGCGGTGAGCCGTCGAGCGGACTTTGCTGAAGCCTTAGCCCGAAGGCGAAACAGGGAGGCAATTCGTTTTGAAAACAGTCACAAAAGTAGCGTTTACTGTAGCAGGTTGTCGTTTGTACAGAGCCGGCCAGCACGACAACGTCGGCTGGGGCGAAATCCCCTAACATGGGGCCGGCACGGCCTTAAATAGCGTTTTGGGACTCTTCTGCGAGACCAGTTCCCCGGAACGGCACAGTGGCTCGGCTAAGGAAACGCAGCCATACCTGGAACTGCAAGGTGGTTCGGCGGAGGAAGTGACGTTATCCCCGGAAGCGCACGGTTCTTCCGTACGGAAGGCGGCGCTGGGAGGGGGGAGACAGTTCGTCGGAACAGCGCTCGATCTCGTGAGACGTGCTCCCGAACGAGGAACATGTCTGGGGCACAACAATATACAGAACACCGTAATGGTGCTCCACTAGCCGTTTCATCAGTTTAATGCATACAAATATTGTTTATTTGAAGATTGTCTTCCCTACGGAAAGTCTAAGCCTTGCATTGTTTTACTGGTAATGATGCTTCGGTGATGCTTTTGTCGAGTTCTTCCAAATTAGTCCAATTTGGGTCAATCTGAACTTGCCTACTTTGTCGATAATTGTTTATAAAAGAGGCCAAGTGATCTCAACTTGCTCAAATGAGACTCGCTGAAGACTAGGTTACTCCGTCTTATCTTAGTCCGGCTTAATTCGCAATTTTTTCATTGCTTTCATACTGTAGAAACAAACTGGCTGAGCCGTCTAAACTTCCGCAGGATTGAATTGTTCAAGATAAGACTAATTCACAATTTATGTTAACCTTCATTAGCCCAACGTGGCCATATCCAGGCATATATTTGGCTAAATAATTACACTTTCTCAGAATTCACTTGTGCAGAATTATCTAAATCCAGCTTTATTCACAATCGCCCAATGGTGCCTTACTCAGTTATCAAACTGGCTAGGCCATCTTAACTTATTCAGAATTCCCTTGCTCAAAGTTAGCTTGATCGGTGTCACTCTATTTTCGCTTAACGCAGCAATGCTCATTCATCCACTTGGTTAGGTAATCCCAACTAACACAGACTTTACCTATTCGAAAATAACCTAATACAGCCTCATTCGAGTCGGTTTGATATGGTCATACGCAGTAATCCAGCTGTCTAGGCAACCTTCACTTACTCAAAACTGACTTATTCAACAAAGCTTAATCTGTATTAGCTTAATCCGGTAAACGATCCTTTACACGGCTAGGCATTTTAAACTAATATTTTGAGATTAGCGTAATCCAGATTAGCTCTATCCGGGTTATCTGCATCAGACTTGTTAAGCATTATTCGAGTAATATTGCAAGACGAGCTAGTTGGTAAGAATGACGTAAATAACTTTTAGCGCGGACTGACACACGGACAAAGAGAGCGAACACCTGCGCGGGTGCTGTTCGCTCTCTTTGTACTGGTGTCAGTGTGTGCTAAAAACAAGTTACTATGCATTACCTCATTTCATTTAATTCTATCTTTTTTCATACTTAGGCTCTAGGCCATTTTCTCTTGTCCGAATTAGTGTAATTTGTCATATCTACTCTAATTAAATCTTATTTTGTTGATTTTCGTATCGATGAGTATAGAATAGGACCTTCTAGTGCTGAATGTCATGTCCGTTGACAATTAGTCTGATATTTACTGGCTCAAGTATGCTTTCTTTAAGCTGATACGTTCGCTTAGTTAAGTGGCTTCCTTGACATTGAATACTAATTATAAACTATTCAGAATTGATCAGTATAAAATGATATTGATTGGCTTGATTACGCTTAATAAGCCCTACCTTCAAGTAATTTCTGCCCAATAGCCTAAATTTAGCCCTACATTGTCTCAAGTGAGCCTAGACTGGCTTAGATGAATTACGGCTCACTCCTCACGACTTGTGAAAAGTTTTACAGTTGCGGAAGTAACATATATTAAAGTTTATTACACCGTTGGTTTACGGTAGCACTTACAGAATGATGGTATTTAAGCATAAGTATGGAATTCGCGCATAAGTTCGTTCAACATCATGTTAACGGCCAGAGGCCGAATCATCACCTCCTACTGCAAGTGAACAATATCTCTCGCATTTCTTGGTGCTCTCTGTCGCATACTAATCATGATGTTTTACTGCCGCCTCCCTTTTTTCCCTTCGCTCGCTGGTACACAAAAGTTCAAAACATTCTCCGGCGTTGTGACTGTCAACGCCGTGGCACACAGTAGTCTGTCATAGGGGCCAATGTACTCATATACTAAACCTAAAAATTCAACGCTTTTAGCGCCGTTCTCGCACTATAGCCTTTGCATCCTGCCTGAGACTTCAGAACAAATACGGACCATCGGAAAGGAAAGTCCGTGCGTTGTGGCTAAAACGGTGTTTCCACCCTGAAAGCGAAGCGCGTGCATCGAGGCACCCTAGTGTGCACCGTTTGACCTCAACTCGAGCGCTCCGTTCTACTGTTGGAGCACTGTACAGTGCGCTTGATGTGCAGCTGCGACAAGACCAGCTGCCACGCACAGATCAAATCTCATAGGCAACAGACGCGGTAGATAACAGCCTTTTGAAACTTGTTACTGCCTGTATAGTACTTAACAAGACCCTGCTCAGTAACATGAGAACTAGGGACGCTGTTTACGCTGGTAAAAAAAGTTCTCGTGAACTTGAACTATTCATGGGCTTTTAATATTTACTTTTATTGGTGTCTTTTGCACAGAATCTGATGATGTCACTTCTACGAAAAACTCGTAGCTCTGGTGCCAGCAACAAAACGGTGCTTTTTTTGTTTTTAGCGTCAGTAATGCTCATACGAAAGTTTTTTGGAAATTTGAGTCTAACAACTTGCGTTCATGGCCACGTATCCAAGAGAAAGTTTTGCGACATTGTAGTAAATAACAAGGTCACCAGTTCATTGAAGCACCTGCTAAAACGTCTAAAGCCAACAATGATTATTTACACAGTTCTGATCTTGAAACAAGTCTTTCCTTTAACATATTAATTCTCTCAAATCATACAGACATATCTGTTGCAATATCATTCGCTCATACATCAAATTAGTTCACTCTAGATACTATGAGGATACAGTTCGCCGAAAATGGGTATGAGTTTCTGGCGGTACGTTGTCCATTTATTGAAATCCATCATTTGTACTTTTAAAGGACTACTCACCATACCCAATACCGAATTTGAGTTAGACAGTGAAAGTTGTTGGGTGTCCGATGAGCAACGTTTTGCAACAAACATTTTTCGAATCGGTTCATTATGAGCGGAGAAAACAGGTTTTTTGAAGTAGCGTGAAACGAGGGTGAGAGAAGGCGAGCTAGAAACCCTTGCCGCTCTTCGACGTAGCCTTCTCAAGCCAAATCTCTTCCCCACACTCTCCGGCATCCGAGCAAGAGGTGACGTACGCATGACGTGCCCGAACAAGCCCAGCCCCCGTGCACGCCAGTGGTGTTGCTTTGTTGGCCAGCGTTATTTTGTGGTCTTTTGGCATGTTTCTGCGGGATTGTTTGGAAACGCTGGCTTCAACGTGGTAGAGTAGATGAGCACAATGAGTGTGCGAACGCGTAGGAGCGTTCCTCGGCGGTCATCTGCTTAATGCGCTCACCACGGGGACACGAACGCATGCGAAACGCTGGCACATTAGCCCCGCATCTCGTAGCAATTCAAGTGGAAAAAATGTGAGAAAAACGCGCACAATTGTTTATTTCGTCTCACTATACATTTCAAGTTTTATTCAGCTCTTTTAAAACAACAAATACATAAACTGCGTATGTTGTGTTAAATAATGTTTGCCATGTCACGTGGTATACTGTTGACAACGTCAGAGCAGAGTCGTCTACGTAGAGGACGAACGTCACCGCATTGCCGTGTACGTAGGGCCATTCTTACGCCAACGTCATGCACTCAATCTCTAGACGTGCGCCGGTAGAGTGGAGGGGGAGCAGCTTTCATCTTGAAATTTGACCGATTTTCACGGCGCGTAGCGTTGCAAATTTTGGCGGACGTGATTATGAATGCCTCGTCTACGCATTGCGCTTGTCAGCTCGAAATCGTCAAACCTGGTGAGTGGCCCTTCAAGACAATTTTTTTGCAAAATGTAATGGTGAAAACATTTGGTGCTGTCGTGGCACAATTTGGTGCTCTAGACAAAATATTATAACTATCATTGGTATGGATGCATAGGTATCCTAAACATTTCATTTTTTGTGTATTACCATCCAAATGAATGAATTTGTAGTTTCCGCCAATAAGGATGTCGCTTTGTTTCTTACTACAACAGCGTAGTCTCGCACTAACAACCTTGAATCCACAAAAATCTGCGTTTCCGGAATTGTTTCAAATAGCAGAATTAAACTTACTATATTGTGTATTATTGTGTCATAAAAGCATTCAAGTGATTTCAATAGGCTATGGTTAACAATAATACACAGTTTGACTACAAGAGTGAAACAATGATTGCGATAGCAATTAGTCTCTAATGTCAGATGAAAGGCGGTTGGCAGCTAATTAGTTTAGATTCAGTCTTCCATAATTCCACGAAACGCTAGTGTAAGAGATTGCGGTCGCTTCAGGAACACTTTCCGCACTGCCTCTTCGGGATCAGAGCACGTCACGCAGGAAAGTATACGCATAGACGTGCACAGGATAAATAAACCTTCGACAAACCTTTACCAACCCGCTTTAACGTAGCCAAGGTTCATCATACCAACGTTACTAGATACTTTTTTCAGTTTGCAAACTGCGGCGCCGCGAGTGTCACCCAACGTGTCACCCTTCCCTGTACCGGTCAAAAAGCCGCAAGCGCGCCCCCTCTCGGCGGTGCCGTCTGACAACGGCACCGACGCTGTCAGCGTTGGCGTGATCTGCATGGTGCCGGGTGTTTTTTAATGTCTTCAACTCAGTCATCGCTTTCCCTGTGAGCTACACAGCTCACATGTGCCATGTGACGGTTCTTGAATGTGAGAAAACATGCCTCGCTGCTTTGTGACTGGTTGCCGAAGTGGGTACGATTCGACGAAATCCGCGGCCGAAAAGAGACATTTTTTGAAGCCTCCCGCTGACGAGGTGCGCCTTCAGAGATTTCAACCATAAATTAGAAAGCAAGGAAAAGGTGGCTGTAGCAAACAAAAAAGCACGTCTCCTGTAACTCTGGCTCTTGCCTTTGAAGAAAAGTGGCTTCCAGTTTGTTTGTTTCAGTGTTCAGTAAATTGTGTTTAATTTGACTTTGTTCAGTGTTCAATAAATTGTGTTTAATTTGACTTTGTGTTCTCGTCATCTCGCACATTTTATAGCCTTAAAAAGGCCAAATTTTTATTGAAGTAGTTCTGTATCTTTCTACTAAAATAATGCAAATCATACGATTCAGTTATCTGGAACGAACAAGTCGTTCTGGGCTTTACACTTTAACATATCCTGCGTCATTAGATGGCTGTAGTGCGTGGCTCATCGTACAATAATATCGAAGGTTCTACGGGCCAAAACCACGATATGATTATGAGGCACGTCGTAGTGAAGGGCTTTGGAAATTTTAACCACCAGGGGTTTCTCTAACGTGCACCTGAATCGAAGTGCATAGCATAGAAAGATACCGAACTACTTCAATAAAAGTTTGGCCTTTTTAAGGCTATAAAATGCGCGAGATGACGAGAACACAAAGTCAAATTAAACACAATTTATTGAACACTGAACAATCTCAAATTAAACACAATTTACTGAACACTGAAACAAACAAACTGGAAGCCACTTTTCTTCAAAGGCAAGAGCCAGAGTTACAGGAGACGTGCTTTTTTGTTTGCTACAGCCACCTTTTCCTTGCTTTCTAATTTATGGTTGAAATCTCTGAAGGCGCACCTCGTCAGCGGGAGGCTTGAAAAATGTCTTTTTTCGGCCGTGGATTTAGTCGAATCGTACCCACTTCAGCAACCAGTCACAAAGCAGCGAGGCATGTTTTCTCACATTCAAGAACCGTCACATGACACATGTGAGCTGTGTAGCTCACAGGGAAAGGGATGACTGAGTTGAAGACATTAAAAAACACCCGGCACCATGCAGATCACGCCAACGCTGACAGCGTCGGTGCCGTTGTCAGACGGCACCGCCGAGAGGGGGCGCGCTTGCGGCTTTTTGACCGGTACAGGGAAGGGTGACACTCGCGGCGCCGCAGTTTGCAAACTGAAAAAAGTATCTAGTAACGTTGCATCATACCACTCCCACTTCCTATTGGAGCTAAGTATAGGCTCACTTTGGGGCCCTCACTTGATAGGTGATTCATGCGGGACCGCCACCCCATTCCACCATGTGCGCATGCCTATGGGTATACTAGCCGCTCGCTGACGTCTGCCAAGATATCGAAGTAGCGAGCGTGCCATCTATGGCGACCGCGTCCGTAAAATATTAGTGCACCGTTTCTTCTCAAGGACTCCACCTCCCCCACCTCTTGATATGCTAATTAAATACAGGAAGGGCATTTGCTCTCATCTTGAACACTCCACTACTGGTCTAACAGACGGGGGAAGTTTATCGCATGTGCACTCTGAGCAACGAAGATTGGCTGCATCGTTAGACCTACTGTATTCGCGTTTGTCGTCCCTGCTCATGCGTTGTTATTTGCGAGTAGAACGTGCAATGCACTGGCGGACCATATATATTTGAATAGTATATGGGAAATGGCGGCGACGGCGAAAACCCTTTAAGACAGTCCGTATAATTGGTACTGCAATGAAAAACATTTTTGCTAATTCAGCCTCGTTGACTGCTTACATTGCGCCATAAAAGAAAGGTTCAGTTGCAAGATAAAATCCCCCTGTGCAACGCCCAATAAAGCCTCGAAGTTACAGCAGCGAAACATCAAGCACAAGTTCGATTTTACGTAATCAATGACGTTTTAGGAGAATACGAAATGTAAACTATTGTAAAGTCGGTGCTTCTCCTATCACCAAGGATGACTGAGCACGTATCACCATATCGCCAACACTGGCAGTATAGAAGTACAGTGGGTTCAGTGGAACCGCTTAAAGCAAGGGTCTGAGTGCCAAATTTATATTCCTATTATTTTGAGAACAAATGCTTGGGCAAAATTTACAGAAGCGGATTTAGGTATTTCGTGCCTCAGAAAACAACACAATACCAATGTGAGCTTTACCACGCTCTTTAGTTCACACAAAGGTGGCGGCGGAAACATCTCTGCATTATCATTCAAAAATGAGGCACGGTATACTGATCTCAAATGCTATGAAAAATGTTTTCATTACCGTAAACCCAATATGATGACTTCCTCATAAAAAGTTTGAAGCTCGAGTACATACTGCTTGTTTTCGCAAGTATTCTCAGAAACAGCACTGCTGTATTGTACAGGGTAGATTGGTATTTCATGTGTGTTAATAGTTTAGAAGTATGCGTTTGTTCACTTTCATGTTATATCGCGTCAAATGCTCATTACTGATGGGTAGGCAAACACATACCTCGTGATTGGTGGGGCTCTTTTTTGACCAAGACTTCGCCCCGATTAATCCACCAAGATTACCATGACGGGAGAAAAGCAGCCCAAGCTAAAGCATTACATGAACGCTATAGTACTACAGAGGAAGCCTACTTTATACATGCTGGGGGCCCCACGCGAGAAATTTGTATTATAGCAGTAATTCACCTTAGCAGTTGATGGCCTATCACGAAAACACTCTGGTGCGTCCGCTATGGATGGGGGAAGGAAGAAATAGAGTGGAGAGACAGGGAGATTGGCTGCCCTACCCTAGGTTTGGGTGAAAAGGGATTAATCAAAAGGAAAGAGATACCTAGGAAAGAAAATAGTAAAAAGACATGAACAAATTGTCAGCTAGGGACTACACAGCACGCTGTTCTTTCACAAGTGCTTGTGAAGTCCGGTGGTCCCAAAGAAGCACAAGAGGGCCGTCGTGGCTTTTCGCGTATGCGAGGCCGTTGATCAAGCAGCTACACATTCTGCAGTGAAATACATACAAACAGGTGCTAAGGTCACACGAGAAAACTTATTTTACTTCGAGCTTACGCCATTCTAAGGCTTGCAGAAACGCGAGCCTCAAGAAAGCCGCTCATCCGGGTGCCACGTCATCAGGCAGTAGCCGGAAACGAATTATCGCACAACTCGGCCCCAGCATTTCTTCTCCGAGTTCAGTTTACCAACACCTGAGACTACGGAGTTCAATCGCCAATACCATGTCCCACAGGCGCAGATATTGTCACGTTACAAACGACAAACTCGATATAATGGGCTCGTTGAGTCGACTAGCCAAGAAGCGGCTCAGAGAGATCGTCTTTGTCCTCTTTCACTCTTAGATCTCACACAAGCGAACCAAGTGGCAATAGTCCCCCCCCCCCCCCTCCTTTGAAAGCATCGACTCGATGCTCGTAAATGAAAAAACATTGAAGGTATACACACGCAAATATGGAGAACCAAAAGAGGAAGAGTGCCAGTACTCGCAGCGCAAGTGAGGAAGTTGCATCAACACTTGCACCAAGCGCAAAAAGAAAAGGCGTAAAAACACAGGAAAACACAAACAGCAGCAGCAACGCAAAGTCACGGCATGCCGTAGCACGTGAAACCACAAGGGCTACTGTGTGAAGTAGGGCTTCAGCCGAACGACATGCACGGTTTCGGGCCGAAGCTGTCGACGAGAAAACGCTGCGCCGTCCGGAAATACCTCGTAGGTAACATCTGCGACTCGTCTAAGAACATTGTACGGTCCAAAATAACGGCTGTGGAGTTTTTCGAATAAGCCTGGTCGCCGGAGAGGGATCCACACCCACACTCGGTCCCCAGGGTGGTAGGTGACATTTCGATGGCGGAGGTTGTAACGTCGTGCGTCTGCATCTTGTTGGTGACTGCTGTTTATGCAACCTAGCTGACGAGCTTCTTTGGCGTATTGAGTGTGTTGCTCAGCGTCTTGAGCAAGTTCATTGCTTTGGTCGCACGGAAGCATAGCATCGAGCATGGTTCGCACGTTGCGTCCGTAAACAAGTCGGAAAGGCGGAAATCGCGTTGTTTCTTGCGTTGCCGTATTGTAAGCAAACGTGATGTATGGAAGAATCTCGTCCCAGGTTTTGTGTTGTATGGTCACGTACATTGACAGCATGTGCGCTATGGTCTTGTTAAGCCGCTCTGTCAGTCCATTGGATTGCGGGTGATAAGCCGTTGTTTTTCGATTACTTGTGCAGCTCAGTTTAAAGATGTCCTCCATCATTCGTGCTGTAAACGACGTCCCTCTGTCCGTAATCACGCATGACGGGGCACCATGCCGTAGGACGATTTGGTGCACGAACTGCGCGACTTCAGAGGCCGTGCCACGGGGTAACGCTTTTGTTTCAGCATAACGAGTAAGATAATCTGTTGCAACTATAATCCATTTGTTCACAGAGGACGACAAAGGGAAGGGCCCGAGAAGGTCTATTCCCAAGAGGTGAAACGGTGTCCGTGGTGATGCGATCTTCTGGAGCAGGCCCGCGGGTCTCACAGGCGGAGTCTTGCGGTGCTGGCACTCACGGCAGCCTTTCATATATCGGTAAAACTAGTTGATAGTCGTGGCCAGTAATACTGTTGGCGTACTCTGGCGAGAGTTCGCGAATAGCCCAAATGTCCTGACGTGGGCTCGTCGTGGTACGCAAGGAGGATCTCATCATGCATGTCGGTAGGAACAACGAGTAGGAAGGCTTTGTCGCTACAATGGGCGTTTTTCTTGTAAAGAATGCCTCTTCTTAGACAAAAAGAGGACAGTTCGCGAGCAGTGTGTTGAGGGACCTGAGAGTTGCGGCTTCCAGGGAATCAATGACTGGGCGTAATTCGTCGTCTTCCCGCTGCTTTGACATAAATTCGGAGTCAGTAACTGCTCCGAGAAAGGCATTTTCATCTTCGGAGCCGCTGACAGCGTTCCCCACAGGTGCTCGAGAAAGTGCGTCGGCGTCTTCGTGTTTGCGCCCTGAACTGTACACAATCGTAATATCGAACTCCTGCAAACGCAAACTCCACCGTTCGAGACGGCCGGATGGATCTCTGAGATTTGCCAGCCAGCAGAGTGAGGGGGGGTAAGTCACCACTTTGAAGGGACGACCCTAGAGGTAAGGCCGAAGTGTGGTCGTCGCCCACACGACTGCGAGGCATTCTTTTTCTGATGTAGAATAGTTGGTCTTGGCTCGAGAAAGAGTACGACTGCCGTAAGCTATCTTATGCTCAACGCCGCCGTGTCGTTGTACAAGCACAGCGCCAAGTCCGACGTTGCTGGCATCTGTATGAATTTCTGTAGCAGCGTCCTCATCAAAATGGGCAAGAACAGGGGATGTTTGCACTCTCTGTCGTAACTCTGTGAACGCTGTATCTTGTTTTGCGCCCCAAGTAAAGGGCACGTCATCTCGGGTGACTCACGTAAGAGGTTCAGCTATCTTCGAGAAGTTGGCAATTAATCAGCGATAATACGCACACAATCCGAGGAAACGGCGTACTGCTCTTTTATCTGATGGAACAGGGAAGGCGGCGACAGCAGCAGTTTTGTCTGGATCAGGTCGCACTCCATCCGCACTAATGACATGTCCCAGAAATTTCAGCTCTTCATAGCTGAAATGGCATTTTTGAGGTTTCAGCGTGAGCTCAGCTGTGCGAATGGCTTCCAGAACCTTTCTCAGACGCTTCAGATGTTCTTCGAAGCTCTCCGAAAAGATGACCACATCATCGAAGTAGACAAGGCAGCTTTGCCACTTCAAGCCAGCGAGAACTGTGTTCATCATCCTCTGAAAAGTGGTTGGTGCAGAACAGAGGCCGAAGGGAAGAACTCGGAATGCGTAAAGTTTGTCTGGAGTCACAAACGCGGTTTTTTTCTCGGTCTCGTTCATCCACTTAAATCTGCCAATAGCCGCTCTTTAAATCGATGGACGAAAAATACTTCGCGCGTCGTAACCTGTCGAGGGAGTCATCGACCCGTGGAAGCGGGTAGACGTCCTTTTTTGTGACGCTATTAACCTTCCTGTAGTCAATACAGAATCGAAGTGTTCCGTCTTTTTTCTTTACTAGAACGACTGGCGAGGACCAACCGCTGCTGGATGGTTGAATAATCCCGTCATCGAGCATCTCTTTTACTTGTGTCGGAATAGCCTCGCGTTCTTTGGCAGAAACGCGATAAAGCTGCTGCCGGATTGGGCGGACGTCATCGTCGGTTATAATTCGATGCTTTGTGAGATGTTTTTGACGGACTTTAGAAGAAGAGGCGAAGCAAGATCGAAACTCCCTTAAAAGGTCATGAAGTGCAGCCTTTCTCTCGTCTGACAGCGTCGAATTAATGTCGATGCGGTCTAGAAATTCCTCGTCCTCATGCGTTCCCTCGGACGCGAAGCACTCCGTGACGTCGGCAACAGGGTCTTCATAAGCTAGGGTGGTTCCACGGAAAAGATGCCGGTGCTCGTAATTGAAGTTCGTAACTAGTATCGTTGACTGTCCGTCACGGACGCGCACAACACTTCGGGCGGCGCATACACCTTGGAGCAGCAGAAGTGATAGCTGGCTTTCAGCCACCACGTCGCCGTCTTGGAAGTCTTCACAAGTGATTTCGATGGGAACAGTTGCTCGAGGTGGCAGCGTCATACTGTCGTCAGTAACACGCAGCGCACGTCTACGGCAGTTATCAGCGTCTCGATCTGTTGCACCTTGAGTCGAGAAGGTCACGATGCGCTCACGGAGATTTATGATGGCACCGTATTTCCGAAGAAAGTCCATGCCGATAATCAGCTGACGCGAACAGTCACCAAGAACGAGGCAGCTGAGCACAAACGTTGACGCACGAATTTTCACTCTTGCGGTACAGCGACCCAGCGGTGTTACAACGTGTCCTCCAGCTGTTCTAATTCGCGTTCCATTCCACGGCGTGATCACTTTCCTGAGATATTTCGCTAGCCTCCCGCTGATGATCGAATAGTCTGCACCAGTGTCTACCCATGCACTGACCTGAAGACCATTAATCAGCACGGGTATGTCGAGTGACACGCGGTCACTAGGTTCAGATGTGGATGTCGGCGTTTCTTTGGTACGGCGACTATTCTCTGACGAAATGCCTTCGGCGTTGCGTGCAAGCGTCGATGGAAGGTCTTTCGCACTTTGAGTCCCAGCGACCTTGCCCCCGAAGGCCGCCGCCTTCAGTTTTCCCGATGAGGGCTCGGGCAGCGTTCCCGTGCCGTCACCCCGAAACGTGGCCCAGTGGCTGCGGGTCTCCTCGGAGATGGTGAGCGCGATTGCTGTCGCGTAAAAGGTGCACGCTGTTGCGCGAGATACTCTTCGATATCCCTTGGCCTTTGACCAATTCGGGGACGAGGGGAATTGACGGCAAATCTGCTCAGTCCAAGTTGCCGGTATGAGCATTCGCGGTAAATGTGACCAGCCTCACCGCAATGATAGCAGAGGGGTCGTCTGTCTGGTGTACGCCAGAGATGAGACTTGCGCGTCGGTGCACGGCGACTATCGATGTCCAAATAAGCGTGCGCTGACTGAATTGAAAAGCCGTGTCATGTCCTCGACGTACATCGAGACGGTCTCGTTGGGCATCTGTATGCGTGATTTTAGTGCACGCTCCGCCCGGTCGCGGCGGTCGGGACTCCTGTAGGTCTCCAGGAGGCGACGCTGGAACTTGCGCCAAGATGTCAGAACATCATCCCTGTTCAAAAACCACGTCTTGGCACCGTCTTTTAGGCAAGTGTACACGTTCCGGAGCTTCTCGGCATCATCCCAGTAATTGATCGCTCCGAAACGTTTGAACTCACTCAGCCAGTCGTCAACATCTTCATGCTGCTCTCCGTGAAAGGGGCTAGGCATGAGCGGGTTCTGGACGGTGCAGTAGATCGGCGTGGAAGGTGTCGGAGCTTGCACGGAATCTTGTGTCGAAGTCATAGTCGCTGCGTTAGTGGTTGGATTCTCAGGCGGTAGGCCTCGTTGGCGGCGGCTTTCTCTATGAACAGGAGTATCCACGGGTGCAGGGCTTGTGTTCCGGCTGCTGGACGGGGTCTTGGGCATCGGGTGGATCGTGAGACGTTGTACCCAGCAACTCCACCAGTCTTGTCACGTTACTCACGACAAACTTGATATAATGGGCTCGTTGAGTCGACTAGCCAAGCAGCGGCTCAGAGAGATCGCCTTTGTCCTCTTTCACTCTTCGATCTCACACAAGAAAACCATGTGGCAATATACTGTTGCTATATCGCTTTCACAGGAAAACTTTGTGGTTTCCTGCTACAATTTTACTAAAGTCAAGGAAACCCGTCTGCGTAGGCTCCAAACCATGTCATACAACTGCCGGGCTTTGATGACAAAATAGGCCCGCAACAATTAGCGCAAGGTGTAACTTCTGAGACAGCCGCGCCGACTTGTTTCTCCGGCTGGTCTAACAATATAGCACGACGCAAACTAGGCAGCAAAGGTGAGAGGGGTGCGAAGGGCCTTTGTTCAGCCCGGCTCTTCAGGATAATCGGGGCCTCGTGGAGTGGGCGCGAGTTGCAGCTCAATCAAACGGAGTGCCAGATGAGGGACCCGCCCAGTACTCTCTATAGATCTAAGTGCAGTTTAAAATTTTCTACAGAAAACTTTTCATTCATTCGTTCCAATTTTTACTTTCTTTTTGATTGTCATGCCTCCCTGCTAATTTAAAATTGAAACTTGTACATTGAAACAAACGAACAATAAAATTTTTTTTCTTGTGGAAAAATAAGACGCAAAAACAGCGGCGTAAAGAGAGCTGGCTATGACAGCGTCTGATGAACTAAGCTCGGTGAATCGAACAGTCTAATAAATATATACTCTTTTCTCAAGAAACGCCCACGCACAAGAAAATGTTTAGGGGTACGGGAAACGAAAAAAAAAGCATATCTTCTGCCAAAGACGTCTTAGTCATTTGTAAAAATGTGCACACGTCGTTGCATTTTTCTTCAAGTGAAAATTTCTGATTTTTTTTACGCACATTACCATGGAACCACCACTCGTCATATTATTACGATACACATGCAACTTATGTTACAATAAACTATACGTATTGATACGTGCATGAAACTGTCGCTTCGGCACAGCTGGAATGGCACCCGAAAGGAGGAAGTCGAGAACGTGGTTGTAGTGGGTTGGTCTCTCGAGCTTCCCCATCGGCCTGAATGCCTTTGTGCTCTTTAAGCTTTGCAAGTAATACCGACCTTCAATCCCTACACCATAATCTACAAAATTATCTCATTATGATAGAAAGATGGCTTAAGAATATTCATATGACACTGAGCGTAAAGAAAAGTGCGCTTCTTGAATTATCTTTTCTGCAGCCTATCAACATCGCGTTAATGTACAGTATTGAGCTCATTCCGCAGGTGAATTCCCTTAAATATTTGGGCATCCTATATAATGACGCATTAAATTGGAGAAGTCAAATTGATGATGTGTACTCCAAGGCAACACGGGCCATGGGGTGGCTAAGGAAGCTCGCAAACCGTAAAGCGGGTTTAGGAAGAGATGTTCTCATAATGATATATAAGCTTTATGTGCGGCCCATCGTGAAATTCGGATGTGTATTATTTTCTGGCAGTGCAACTTATAACATGAGACCCCTAATACTGCTTGAAAGAGAAGTGTTGCGTTTGTGTCTGGGTCTATCAAAATTTGTTGCAAATAACGTATTGTATATGGAAGCTTGCTTACCTTCTCTGCTAAATAGGTTTAAACTTCTTACTGTGCAAGCCTTCTTAAAGATATGCAGTTCACAACAAAGACTCTCATTTTATGCTTTCATTCAAGAACCGGCTTTATTTATCGAAACACATTGGTTGCGACTACTCACTCCGCAAATAATATTGGCACAAGCGCTACTACAGCAATGGAATAGAAAAATTAAACATATCGGTCCAACACACAACCTGAAGTCAATGCTTAGCATACAATTTGATGATATATTTCCTCATAACGCGAAACGATTTGCACATATGTACTTAAATGACCAGTTAGCAGATTATCTGGCTCACCTAGATATAAGCAATATCATTGCGACTGATGCATCTGTGTCATAAGAAAAGGCCGGGGTGGGCATTTTCTCTCCTTCTTTGGACTGGTCCTTTTTCGATTCCACTCCCAGATTATACCCCTGTATTCATTGCAGAATTATTGGATATGTTCTTGCCCTACGCAAATTGCCCTCAAGCGAATCATTAGCAGTTATCATTACCGATTCGTTATCAGTATGCAATGCACTATCAGTGGCAGTAAATGCAGAGTAAAACGTAAAACGTAAAAAAACTGCATTTGCTATTGTTACCGGGCCACCGCGAGTTATATTTGTACCAAATGGCGAACTCTTTAGCAGCAGTATCCCTGAGTGGGCCCACCATCCGAGTTTTGCCAGATATGGCTTACGTGACAGCGCTAAGGTTCCGAAAAGCTTGTCTGCAATGGGGACAAGGTAATTTGGATAAATTCAAAGATTTCGAGCATTTGAGATATTGTTGGAATAAACAGTGGTGTGTATTTCGCCAGGTAAAGGTCACTTATACTAGGTTGAGGGGCGCAGTTACGCAACTAAATTACTAACTTAACAAAGCTCGACTTAAGGCGTCACCACTATGCATTTGGTGCAACGTAATTGAAACAATAGAACATTTCGTTTTTATTCTGTCATCGTTATTCTTATCACAGGAAAAGATTTTTAGTGGTCCCATTACAAAAGCTAGGAATACAGGTAAATCTACCATCAATTTTTTCACTCGGCGGAACTTCATTTGGTTACTGGCGCAGGGATTTATGCTCCACTATGTTTGAATACATCAACGCAACTAAAAGATTACCGTGCTAGTGAACCCAAACCTTTTCAGATCTTTAGTTTATAATTCGTAGCTATGTCTGTTGAAAACAAGATATGGTTCGACAGCTTGCTCAGCAAACATTTTTGTTTAATGGTAGTATTATTTCTAAACTACTTGTCAGAATGTCTTTATTTTCATTTTAGTTTCATTTAAGTATCCTGCTGTTCGTTTCCTCGCCCATCCCCCTCTGTGGGTGAGCGCCATCCCTCAGACGTCATCATCATCATCAAGCCGTTAGCAAGACCTGCTGTCGGTGAATAAATCTTCCACGTAACATCTTTTGGTGGAAGATGCGGGGTCTTCACACAACCCAGCTCTGGAGCTCCGCAGTGCACGCCAGCTTTGTCCAGCCGCGATGCCTGAAACCGGCACTCAGGCCTCGCCATCCGAGCCGGCTCAATCACCTGTTATCCCCCCCCCCCCCCCATCTTCTTGACCCTGGCACGTTTTCCGGGACAGACAGCACGGACGTCGAAGAATGGCTCGCATTATTCGAGCGCGTCAGCAAGCACTACAGGTGTGACGAGACGCTTATGCTGGCAAATATTCTATTCTACGTACGGGGTACGGCATGCGCCTGGTACGAGACGCATGAAGAAGAATTAGCCAGCTAGTACGCATGCAAGCAAAAGCTTCGGGACTTGTTCGGTCAGTCAGTTCCTTGTCAGACGGCAGCGAGGCAGGAACTCCCGTCGCGTGTTCAATCATCAACATAGTCGTACGTCACGTACATCCAAGACGTACTGGCTCTCTGCCGGAAGACTGACAAAAACATGTCCGAGGCGGAAAAGATCAGCAACGTCTTGAAAGGCATTGCTGATGATTCTTTCAACATACTAATGTGCAAGAACTGTACCACTGTCGACTCCATCATATCTAAATGCCGACAATTTGAACAAGATAAAAGCAGGTGAATAACCCACCACATCACGAGACTGCCAAACAGCGCTGCGACTTCGTCTTGCGAGGATTCTGCAGCGCACTGTTCACTAGCACCTACTGCCAATATCACAAGGATTGTTCGCAGGAGCTGGAGGCCATGGCACCTGATTCCTATCAGCCCCCTGCGCAAGACAACTGGGGAACAGTCTCGCCTATTCAAGCCGTCGTACGTCAGGAGTTTGCTAACCTGGGCGTCCAGGTTCCCCAGCCCACCAGAATCATGCCGCAGCCCATGAGCACTTCCGTCCACAACGCTGACAACCACGTTGCTCCACTTGTTGCTGCGACAGCTTCGACTCCTCGGTGTCCACCACGTTACTGCTGAAATTCATCTTAGTGGCACACGCACGATGATCGAACCATCTGCTTTTTTTGCTCTCGAGTTGGGCACATCTCCCGCCATTGTCGCAACAGGTGATGTTTCCGGCCAAGCTTTCCAAATGTGGACCGCTGTCAGGACCATGGACACTGTTCGCTACCCGCTTTTCTGGATGACCATCTTCAGGACCCTTCACCTCGCCGCTAATCTCCACGCTCCGAACCGTCCTACGCTGACGTCGTCGCCCGAAAAAACTGGTCTAGCCGTTCGCCGTCACCTCAAGGTCGGCCATCACGCTCCCCTCAACGCCGCTGCTCTCCGTCACCGGCTTATTCTGGTCATCCGCCGGTTACCGACGGGTGCAGCTCCCGGAGGTGGCGCTGCGTGACGACTCGGTACGAAAACCCTCAACCAGCTACAAATTCAAGACGCAATTTACTTCGAGTGCTCCTTGATGACCACGCCATTATTGTTCCAATTGACACTGGTGCCCAAGTATCTGCTATGAGTTTAACACTTCGATCTCGCCTGAAAAAGGTTCTCACACCTGTTACGTTTCCAACAGTTCGAGTGGCCAACGGAAGTCGTACATCGGTGTTTGGCATGTGCACTGCCCGAGTTACTGTTGCCGGCCACCACACTTCCGTTCTCTTCGCAGTCCTTGATGCTTGTCCACAGGACGTCATCCTTGAAAGAGATTTCTTAACCGCCCACTCTGCCCTCATCGATTGTTCTGCTGGTATCTTACGGCTCGAATTGCCTTTGTGCGCCGATTTCACTCCTCCAAGTCGCACTCGGCTATGATCCGTGGAGTCTGTATGGCTACCGCCCCAGGCCGCTTTGTACATTCCTGGGTCGCCCTTTCCGCCCGTTCCTGGTGGAGACTATCTGGTGGCTCCCCTTATCAAGTTGATCCTTACGCACCACATCGCACTACGACATACTATAGTGACTGTTGCTAACAACGCGGCTCTACTACCAGTTCTGAACTTCCCTACGTCGACCCAAGTTCTTCCCAAAGGCACCATTTTAACCGATCTTTCCACCGTTGATGAATGTTTGATTTGTTCTTTTACCCCTCACAATAAGACTGTGGTGAAACCTGTCATCACCTCGCAATATAAGGCATTCCTCGACAAAATGATATCCAGTGACCTCTTACCTTCCCAAATTGCAGCGCTTCGGGGTGTTCTATTTTCTTACCTGGATATCTTTGAGGCCGACGACCGTCCCCTGGGCCGCACAAGTGCCGTAACCCACCGCATCGACACTGTCAACGCCAGTCCACTCTACAAACGCCCTTATCACTTGTCACATGCTGAGCGCCAAGTTATACAGACGGAGGTCGAGAAAATGCTGAGGGAAGACGTCATCGAGCCGTCATCGAGTCCTTGGGCATCTCCTGTGGTCTTAGTTAAAAAGAAAGACAACACCTGGTGCTTTTGCGTCGACTATTGCCACCTGAATTGGATCACGAAGAAAAACGTTTACCCTCAACCCCGAATCGATGATGCGCTCGACTGCCTCCACGGCGCCAACTATTTCTCGTTCCTTGACCTTCGATCCAGATACTGCAAATTTCGGTCGACGACCGCGACCACAAGAAGACAGCATTCATCACACCCGACGGCCTTTACCATCAAGGTCACGCGTTTTGGGTTGTGCAATGTTTCGGCTACTTTTGAACGTATGATGGACTCTCTTCCTCGTGGTTTCAAATGGTCGACCTCCCTTTGCTATATCGACGATGTAATCGCTTTTCGCCCTCCTTCGAAAGGCGCCTCTCTCGTCTCTCGAGAATGCTTGACGGTTTTCGTTGCACTGGTCTCCAATTGAATTCGTCGAAATGCTCATTTGGACGCCAACAGATTAAACTACTCGGCCACCTTGTTGACGCCACTGGTGTTCGACCCGACCCTGACAAAGTCCGTGCAGTCCGAGAATTCCCGCTTCCGCCTTCCACACAAAAAGTTCGCGGTTTTATTGGACTCTGCTCATACTTCCGCCGCTTTATCTTCAACTTCGCGGATATTGCTAGGCCCCTCACGGATCTCCTCAAAAATAATGTGGCCTTCTCTTGGGGGTAGGACCAAGAACAATCCTTCGCGTCGTTGATTACCGCCTTCACGTCGTCACCTGTGTTAGAGCATTTTGATCCAGCGGTTCGAACAGAGCTTCGCACCAATGCAAGTAGTCATGGCATGGTGCTATACTCGCTTAGATACAAAATGGCACAACCTGTGTGATAGCCTACGCTAGTCGCCTTCTGTCGCAAGCGGAAAAACATTATTCTATCACTGAGCGAGAATGCTCAGTCCTCGTTTGGGCCATTGCGAAATTTCATTCATACTTATACGGACGTCCGTTCGCAGTCATCACGGACCATCATGTGCTTTGCTGGCTGTCGACGCTTAAGGACCCTACAGGAAGACTCGGCCGATGGGCACTTCGATTAGAGAAGTACACGTTCTCGGTTGTCTACAAATCTGGAAAGCTGCACAGCGATGCTGACTGCTTATCACGGAATACCGTTGATCCACCTAACTCCACTTGTTTGGAATCTGATGCCTGCGTTTTAGCCATCACTGACTTTCTGAACGTGGCTGACGAACAGCGCCGAGATCCATTGCTGCTCACCATGATCGACCACCTTCAATCGCGTCATACTGACCCTTCCCTTAGCAGGTTCCTGCTTCAGAACAACGTTTTGTATCGCTGCAACTTACACCTCGACGGCGCGGAACTTTTACTCGTCGTACCACATCACCTGTGAAATAATGTTCTGCGACAATTCTACGATGCTCCAACTTTCGGACATTAGCAGTCTCCAGAACTTACGACCGCATTCTACGACGAGTATTCTGGAAGGGCCTCTACTGCTCTGTTCGCCGTTACGTCGCATCGTGCGACCTCTGCCAGCGCCGAAAGAGGCCTACGACTCTCCCTGCCGGTCTTCTTCAACCTATTGAAGTTCCAGCCGAGCCGTTTTATCGAGTGCGCTTGAACTTGCTTGGGCCCTTTCCTACCTATACAACTGGAAATAAATGGACGGAAGTGGCCACAGATTATGCCACTCGGTATGCGATCACTCGAGCACTACCAACCAGCTGCGCAACAGACGTTGCCGACTTCATGCTCCACAACATTATTCTGCAGCATGGCGCTCCGTCTCACCTGCTCACAGACCGTGGTCACTACTTTCTATCTCGTGTGGTTGATGATCTACTCTAATCTTGTGCTACCCGTCACAACTTCACATCTTACCACCCTCAGACGAACGGCCTTACAGAGCGCCTAAACCGCACATTGACAGACATGCTTTCCATGTACGTATCTACCGACCACACTGATTGGGACATAGCTCGGCCATTCGTCACCTTCACCTATAACTTGTCTCGTCATGAAACAGCAGGCTACTCTCCATTTTATCTACTCTTCGGACGTCATCCGTTACTGCCCTTCGACACACTGCTTTTATCAGACCAACCATTCTCCACTTCGTACGCTCTGGATGCAATCACCCATGCACTCACGGCACGCGCGGTAGCCCGTGCTCGGTTATCGTCGTTGCAGACTGCACGAAAGTCCCTTTACGACCGTCGACATAAGGATGCCGTTTTTTCTGCAGGATCTCTTGTTTTTCTGTGGCTTCTATCTCTACGTGTCAGCCTCTGCGAGAAACTACTATCTATATACGCTGGGCCCTACCAAGTCCTCCATCAGGTCACACCTGTGACCTATGAGATTGCCGCTACCACAACTCATCGGCTGCTGCACCCAGAACAGAAATAGTCCACGTTTCCCGTCTCAAGCCCTACAACGCGGACTCGCTCAATTAACAGGCACCGAGACGGTGTCTTACCGGCAGGGTGGTTCCACGTGTATGAAACGGTCGCTTCGGCACAGCTGGAATGGCACCCGAAAGGGGGAAGACGACAACGTGGTTGTAGTGGGTTCGTCTATCGAGCTTGCCTGTTGGCCTGTGCGCTCTTTAAGCCGTGTAGCGAGACCTGCTGTCGGAGAACATATCTTCCCCGTAACAGTATATTACAAGATATATTGAATTTTAGGATTACTTTCTATCATTTTATGGCTAAGAGTGGTAACGAGACAATACCGAGATGTCGCACAACTAGCCCACCGCAACGTATCGTTGATGAAGCGTTTTCGCTCCATCCGCCTTCGCATTGAAGATGAATCCACCACAGCCCAAGAAAGTTGAAAAAGCGAGCCATTTCACACAGGAACCATTACTTACTTGAGCAAGTTAAATTTCTTTGCTAAGCCGTCAACATTCTGGACAGCGCGCCAACCATACAGTCATTTGTACGCACCCAAGGCACATTCACGAGCTTTTTTTTTGCATGATGCAAAGCGAACGAAAAACCCCTTGTGTAGCACATAACTGGAGCATCTGCCTTGAGTTATTGAGGCCGCGAGTTCAAATTTAGCTGCCGCGATGTGTTTGTGTGTCTGTATATTTCTCCTGCCCTTTGTAGGTTCACATATATCATCATCATCACTCATCATCCTGACTACGCTCACTGCAGGACAGAGGTATTTCCCATGTTCCGCCAGTTAACTCGGTCGTATGCTTGCTGCTGCCGCATTAGACCCGAAAACTTTCTAATCTCGTCTGGGTACCTATTTTTCTGTCTCCCTCTCAACCACTTGCCTCACCTCGAAATTCGGTCAGCTAACCTTAAAAACCAGTGCTTATCCTGCCTGCGCACTACGTGCCCGGCCCATGTCCATTTCTTTTTGATTTCAACTATGATATCTTTAGTGTCTTTGGTTACCTCACCCACTCTGCTTTCTTCATTTCCCTTAAGGTTGCTCCTATAATTTTATTTTCGATGACTCGCTGCGTCGTCCTCAATTTCAGCTGAAACTTCTTTGTATGATGCGAGGTTTCTATCCCGTTGGTAAGTACCGGTAAGTCCCGGCAAGATGCAGCTGTTATATGCATTCATATTGAGGGTTAGCGGCAGACTACCTTTCATGATTTGAGAATGCTTGCCGAATTCGATCAAGCCCATCCTTATTCTATTAGTTATTGCACTGTCATGCCTCAGCCCCGCAGTTACGACCTGTCCTAAGTAGACATATCCCTTAAAAACGCCAGCGTATCTCTCATCTATCGCAAAAGGGCTGTTTTTTGTCGAGGCTGTTGCTCAATACTTTGCTCATACTTCTGGCTAATAATTTCCAATCCTCCTTTTCTGATTTCTGTGCATGGTTCTGTATTCATGAACTGTAATTCCTCCCCTGATAGAGTCACTCATCAAGTCCATGTCATCAGTGAATCACGGGTTACTAAGGTACGCTTCATTAACTCTTATCTTTATCTCTTCCCAACCTATAGGGCCCGAAAACCTGCTTTAAACACGTGGTGAATAGCATTAGAGAGATCGCGTCTTTCTGCCCTACACCCTTCTTTATTGAGACTGTCGCTTTCTTTATGGGGAACTATAGTGACTACGGATCCGCTTTAGATTACTTGCAGTATGTTTATGTTGCGTTCGTCGATGCCTCGATTTATTAGTCCCAGCATTACCGCTGATGTATCGACTGAGTCAAACGGCCTGACGCAATCCATGAAAGCGATGTATAGGGGCTGGTTGTATTCCACGCATTTCTCTAATGCCTGAGTAATATTACGAATAATGTCTATTGTAAAGTAGCCTTGTGGAAAATCTGCTTTGTCATAACTTTTTTGGAACTTTAATGTATCCTTTATTTAATTAGCAATTATTTTTGTATATAGTTTGTAGTGAGCGTTCAGTAAGCTGATCGGCCTGTATTTTTCAAGTCCTTGGTGTCTCCTTTCTTATGCATTAAAATGATGTTGCGTTCTTCCAAGATCCTGGTGCTCTTCCCATCAAGATACACTTCATATGGATGTGGCCAGTTTTTCTAACACAATTTCTCAGCCATCTGTCAGCATGTCAATCATTACCTTATCCTCGATTGCAATTTTGCCTCTTTGCATTCATGTTCATCATTAGTACAACTAAATGCTCTGTGCTCGTTATTGGGAGCCATACATAAATCTATCGTAATTCAACTGCTGTAATCTGCTCGTTTAAGATCCTCAGGTTGTCGAAATTTCCGGAGCCTTCAACTACGGCGTCTCCCATTAGCAAATGGTAGTTTTGTGACTTTAAACCTCACATATCAATCAATCAACTGCTGTAATGCGTGTGTGCTATTTAGTAGTATTTCATTCACTCATTTCCACCTGCCCGTGTAATGGCTCATCGAATATTTTTTTTTCTAAGCTATGAACTTTAAGTACCATCACACCGGCATGCTGTGGTATCATCGTAAGTTTGTATAACTTCGAGCATCCGGTTTATTCCTGTGACGCACATACCGAACTGAAGCGTTGTTGAAAAAAAACATAATTTCCTTGACGTTCGATTCATCTTTATTATACTCGAATGTAAATACAGTAAATACCGGTATATCAGTTTCTTCCACTTTTTCACAGCGCTGGGAGCTAGCGAAAGCGGGCGAGCGAGAATATAACATTTGTTCGGTGTTATGGACGAGAAGATAGGTGAGTGGCCTCCACAGTTATATGTAGGCTAAAGAGGCACGACGAAAACGAAGCTTGATATAAAGGCTAACAGCTTCACAAGTTGCTTGGTCTGTCGTCGCAAAATGCGCATTACTACATGCACATGAGGGGACACAACCAGACGTTAAGATGGTAAATGCAAATCTCGACCCCGATACAATGCTGGGTAAATTTTAATTCTTGCTATAGTCTACAAGCCCCACTGCAGTGAACCTCGTTCCGTTCCATTTCATCAAATCTCATTCCTTAAGTATGATATTCCACTTCATAACGCAATGTATTCCTTATCACGTGGTATTTGTTGAACCTGCGTCAAAGTATCTAAACGCATGTCTTTTTCAAAATAAAGTTACGGTACGAAGGACGTTATCGGCACTTTGGAGGTGCATGAAGGCTATGTGTAAGCCAAATATTAACAGCAGTGTCATTTCAAGTAAGGAAGACTAAAAAAAAAAACGCTGGGCTGGTGCACGTGCGTACAAGTTCTGAACTCAAGATGGGGAACCTAAAACTGATGCTCAAAGATGAAGTATTTAGTTTTCCATGTGCTAAAGTACGGGGTAATCTTTCAAAAGCAACATAGAACATAGAAGCAAGGCATCACAGACGGCGTCATAGAACAAAAACAATAAAGACAACGCTGAGAGATAAAAATATAGGGTGTGGATCAGAAAAACAGGAGTAGCCGATACTTCATATATGATGATAAGGTGAAAAATGTAACTGGGCACGTGAGCACATAACATCATATGAAGGAAACATAGCGAATAGCCATTTGGAACGTGAAAAAGGATACCAAGGTATACGGGAAGCACGACGAGGATGGCAAGTGGTTATAGGTGATTGCGACTAAATGGAAAGGGCTGGAGGGACAAAGTAGATTCACTAACTCACGCAATGGACAACCAGGCATCATTGAAAGATTACTTCGTACTGCAATTGACTTAGGATAGACGCAAAGAAACGATGGGCATGAGCTGCAAAAGGCCACATAAAATGTAGTAGGCTACCGAGCTGTAAAAATTACAAGTTTCGTTGTGCAGAACATTTGTCATTGATGTTTTTCCCAGACTTGTAGAAAGATGCGAGTCCAAAAAAGAAAGGTAATGTGCTATTAGCAGTGCAGCAAAAAGAAGAAGAAGGACATACAATACTTTAGCACCTACCGTGTAATAAAGAGCTAGTGTCTACGCGTTATTCCTCAGAGGTGCTTGTACCCCCACGAGAATTAAGGGAAATACAGACTTAGGATCTGATTCCGGTGGATGGCGTTCTCGAGATTCTCGACGCTTGTTTGGCTAGTGTGAAGCAAAGCGATATGAAGTTATATTTAAAATAAACTTACTTTAGTATTTTGTACGTAAACTTTATCGCAAAACGTTTTGGCGGTCATGCGGTACAAGTGAAACCTGGACAAGTATACCCACTAAGGTATGCATATGTCTGTCACTGTGTTCGAGATTCAGTAATAAAAAATAATTAATTATTTTTTACATTTGAAGACAAACATTCTTGTTTTGCTCTTGAAAGAACACATTATCTATTTGTGGAAATGACCGTACAGGATAAAATCAGAAACATTAAACATTTGTCTGCTGCATTGCCAGGTGCGTCTGTACAAGTGGTCTTCTACCAACGCACATCTCGTTTTGTTGTGAAGTCAAGTAAAAGAAGGGTGAAAGTCCGTCTACTTAGCTTCGTTGTCGTTATGCAGTCGATTTAAAGGATTTTTGGCAAGACGCACTTGAGAAAAAAGTAAACTCGATGTAATATTCCGTTCTGGCATGAGACGGTACATCTATGCACAGCAGTGAGTGGACGACGCTTTGCTTAGACTGTCAAATACGAGTGGTGAAGCTCTGAAGCCGCAGAAAATCTGAGCCATAGTAGTCTTCAGCCTCTTTGAACAACAATGGGGCTGCTTCAGTGCTTTGCACTGCACCCCACTATAACCCCGCTACGGAAGCACGAAACTGAAACTGTCGAAAAGAATCCGTGGATACTTCGCTAGCCAGCGCAACTTAATCTGAAGCATGTACTTCCCATAATTCTCATGAGGGAGTTCTGAGGAATCGCAGTGCCAGATTTTGCTCTAGGTAATATTGTTGGAAACGCTATGTAGGAAACTATAAGGGCGTTGGCCTGGTCAGGTGATGACGCTATTCGTTTGCTTTTTTGTGCGTACATGAATTTTTTTCTAATATATCCTTCCATGACGTGATTCGTCAAACCATGAAGTAGCTGTAGCGAAGAATAATGTTTAGTTTTTTTGTCAATCTGTCATTTACCACTTGTAATTGTTTCAGACGACAAGTTAAAATTCCTTCCCAATAGAGCGACTAGGATTACCTCAAACACACAGAGGAATTTGGTCTGTGTGTGAGAACTGCCAAAAAATAAATTTTAATCCAGATTTATATACGAACAGATTAGAAGGGAAATGTTTGCTATCCTGACAACTGCAGACAGGGCAGTGTTTTCTGTGTCCGTGATGCTTGGATACAGGCTTCCAGGGTTATCGCAGTTTCTTTAGTCGGCACGTGGAGGATTATCGTGCATCGTTGCTATCTGTGATGACGACTCCTGTTCTTTTCTATGTGGGCCATCCACGGAGTCTCTTATGCAATTTCTTGTGCGTCGCCCCCTAACATCCTTACGAAAAGTAAGGGTGTTAGGGGACGAGGCATATTGAGATAGACGTAGTGGAAGGCACTTGTCGTTGCTACTGAGGGAACTTCACCTTTACCTTACACACAGCAGTTTTCCCCGCAATGTAAGAATATATACATGAACAGGTGGCGATAATATACCCCACAGGTGTTAAAAGTGCAATAACGAATCTCCAGCGTCAAGATTACACTCCGGACGTTATCAGTTTTCGTGCCGCTTTGTCGGTGCCTTTTTAGGACGCTAGGAAAAGTGGCGCCAGGTGTTTCGGCAGCAACGAGCGAACCACTGATTCTGCGTCTTTTTGCTGGTATGCGCGACCATGCTGTTTTCATGCCAGCTTTTTTGTTTACGTGCGTTTTAAGATCTTCTATTGACGAAGATGGCATCCAATGGCGGAGAGGTTTGTCAAATGAATACAATGTGTTTTGTGCCGAACTCACATTTTGGCTATTGGACTTGTGTGAAGCTTGTGTCTCTGTTTAAGGTGCTGTCCGACAGTGACTACCTGGAGCAGCGGCGCTTGCGATTCTGACGGCAGACCTAGTTGGGTCTACGGACCATGTTTGCGCTAAATATTTTTCAAAAGAAATGATTTTAACCACATACTACGTGGAGTGATTGGTCCTTCTTAACGTTCCACAGAGGCAAGTTTTATCTATGAATGTCATTCTCACCTAATTTAGGAACAGTTGTAAATATCTCAGACGGCCGAGTAAACCCAGCAAACCAGCCCGGAAGAGCAAACCTCTTGCTGTGCAAGCACCAAAACGACGTCGTCAGGAAGTCGGTAACATCCATGCGTTGCACACGTGGGCTGATGGTTCCTCATCAGAGGGTGGGGGTCATCACACATTTGCCCCTCCCTTTTTCGATGTGACTTAGTGCTGCGGCCACACCCCTCCTGCTACCTTTCTCTCAGTGGGCGTGCCTATGATGCGATGCAGTAAAGTTGTCTTATCGATTTTTAGAGTGCTTCAATATATTGTGACGATGGAACGCGTTTATTTACAAGATGAGTAATGCAGAGGTGTAGCTCAGTGAAGGATCCACAGCGTCGCTCGCGAGCCAGTTGAGTCTCTTCCTCCTCTTCGTCGAATCTTCGCTAGCGCGTTTCACTTCCCGGTTCGCAGACGATGCCCTCTGGGCGAGTCACTCAGATGGTTGATGGTGGCACGGTTTAAGGCGCGCAACGTGTGTCAGTTGTGTTTTGCTAGAGCGGCGACCATTGCTTGTGACGCTCGAGATTACGTACGTGACGTCGCTGAGGCGGTCAAGAATGACGAATGGACCGGAGTAGTGATCCAAGAACTTCTGGCACAAACCACGTTTGCGGACTGGTGTCCATAACCACACAAGATCGCCCTTACTATAAGTTACGGAGCGATGGCAGGTGTCGTAACGTTTCTTAGAACGCTGCTGGGATGCCAAGGTTCGGAGGCGTGCGATGCGACGGGCTTCTTCTGCGCGGCAGAGTGTCTCGGCTGTCGAGGTTTCCACGTCTAGTGTAAAAGGTAGTATAGTGTCGAGACAAAATTGTGGGGAGCGAGCGTACAGCAGGTAAAATGGAGAGTAACCTGTGGTCTCATGCTTCGCGGTATTGTACGCGTACGTGATGTAAGGTGGCACTTCGTCCCAGTTTTTGTGCTTAGAATCGACATAAATAGACAGCATGTTCGTGAGAGTCCGGTTCGTGCGCTCTACGAGACCATTGGTCTGCGGGTGATATGGTGTGGCATGGCGGAAATGGCAGGCAGACAGACGCAGGATCTCTTCAACGACGTCGGCAATGAACTGACGTCCGTGGTCGCTAATGACACCGCGTGGAGGACCATGGCGGTAGAATAGTGTCTTTAACTACAACGAGGTTGTCGTCTCCGCTACGCTGAGGCTGCTGGGCGAGGGCGGACAACAGAACCTCTTGAGTCTCTTCCTCCTCTTCGTCGAATCTTCGCTAGCGCGTTTGAATATATTAGTGTATACTACAAAATATTCCAACTATTATTCCAATTGAAGAGTAATTATACTTGCGAAGTATTTGGGCGCTGTAGGCTCTAAAATCATAATTTTTTGTGAGGGACGTCGTAGTGAAGGGATCCTGAGTGATTATGACCACCCGTATTTGTCGATTGTGCACCTACATCGAATCTATTATCATTATTATTTTTATTGTGCCTTTAAGTATCGAAACAGCACCCCGAGATGGTGTTCTAGTGGCTAAGGTACTCGGCTGCTCACCCGTAGGTCGCGGGATCGAATCCCGGCTGCCGTGGCTCCATTTCTGATGGAGGCGGAAATGCTGTAGGCCCGTGTCCTCAGATTTGGATGCATGGTAAAGAACCCAAGGTGGTCTAAATCTCCGGAATACTCTACTGTGGCGTCTGTCCTAATCATACGGCGGATTTAGGATGTTAGACGCCACATATCAATCGAACTATCAAAACAGCGTGTGATTATCAGACAGGCTGCAGTGGAGGGCTCTGAAAAATTAGGCCATCTGCTATTCAATAACGTCCATATAATTCTATAAGTAGACGGGCCTCAAGCATTTTCACCTCCATCGAAAATGTAGCCGCCGCGCCGGATTCTATTCATTGACATCACCTACATCTTATCTAAGCACACGGTTGTTTTTGCAGTTAGCCCCCACATAAATGCACTCACCGTGACCACATGTTTTTTATTAAGGGATGGTGCGTTGGTTGATTTTTAACTTTTTTGTGAATAAAAACCTTCAAAAAACGAAAGCACTACTTCGCGCAAATGGTACTTGGTGGGTTTTGAGTACAGCTCTATTCATCTGTTTCCGTGACATTCACAATCTGCGTAAGGCACTTTCATGCCAATATTTTTTCTTAAGCATCATCCACTTTTCATTTAAAAGTGAAAACAATTTTCCTTCGATTTCTTTTGGTGTTCCTAATACCACTAAGAACAAAAACGTCAGGAGGAGGGAAGGGGCCGTGAAATTCCAAGCTGCCAGCGCCGCATCACTTTGTCAGTCGACCATGGCGCCATCTAATGGCTCGCAGCCACGTATGTTCAGGCAACGGAACATACTGTGGCAGCACTGGTGCGGAGAGTATTCTAACACCTAACATATTTTAACATCGTAGTTTTTCCGCAGTAGGTATGAAAGGTCGCGTTCTTGGGCCTATTTTATGTGATTTATTTCTTAGTGAATCAAAGCCCCGCCGACAGTTTCTATCTATCTATCTATCTATCTATCTATCTATCTATCTATCTATCTATCTATCTATCTATCTATCTATCTATCTATCTATCTATCTATCTATCTATCTATCTATCTATCTATCTATCTATCTATCTATCTATCTTTCTATCTATCTATCTATCTATCTATCTATCTATCTATCTATCTATCTATCTATCTATCTATCTATCTATCTATCTATGTATCTATCTATCTATCCAAACAGCAGACAGATGTCGAAGCTTATACGCAGTCGCGACACCAGCCTTTACTAATTTTTCCATACCTGCCTATATGACAGAGATTTCGGGGTTGTGCTTGTGTTTTCTTGTGTCTACGAAACGGTAGGTTGACAGAAAAAGAGAGTTGGTCTTAAAAATGATCAATTACTGAATTTTCTCACACAATTTTCCAGAACCTCCACACGGCTCCCGGCAACTCAGCATGCCGGAATATTCGCTTCGCAAAGCCACAGTCCAACATATTGCGTCTGCGCGAGCCCACGTTTCACACGCAAACTAAGACGATGGTCATCTCTAGCCCCTAAGTTTTTATGACTGCTCATCATTTGCTGATAATCTGATAAGCCAGATGTCTCGCGGAGCTACAGGTGGTGATTTTGTAGCCCCACTGCACTGAATAGTTTAAAAAATAGAAATAATCAGAAAAATAAAACAACAAACACGGGATGCTCCAAAAAGACGAAGGACTCAAAAACACATTGGCTTTTACGTTCGCCTTTTGTGTCGTCGGCTCCTGGCAGTAATCTACTGCAGCCTGTAATAGTATGCATGTGCTTCTTGTACTTCTATGAAATTTGTCTATGTGGCATTCTTCAAAGCAAGCGCTTGGCGCTCTATGGCTACCAGAAGAAGCCATAAAAAGGTCCGGTGTAAGCAATGATTCCCGTGTGAGAACGATTTGGATAAAATCTTCTTCGTTGGCTTTATGCCAAAAGTTGTTTCCACCCGAGAAACTGTTGTGAACGCTCGAATAACTTTCGCCACTTTAAACAGATGGCGGCAAAATATCCAGATATGCCTGTGCCTGTCAAAAGTATTGTTAGAGGCGAACATGCCACTGAGGAGTTAAAAGCATTCATTTGCTCAGCAGATAATGATCCTTTAATCATGGCGCTGATAGAAAAACAAATCCATTGTTGCCAGTCTTACGCCAGGTGTACGAAGGCGGAGATTGTGAACCCACCATCCCCTCAATGAGTGTCCTGCGTCCTGTGCAGATTACGGCGAGTTGCAATCGTGCATCTCAAAACCTCAATGAGGCGTGCATCTAGGTGAACTTTTCTCGAAAATTGCTCTCGCAAAGCACGGTACTACGAGGAGTATTCAAACAAGCGTATTTACAAATTCGCACGTTCAACCAACGCTACGTATTCGTCATAGTGCTTCACACTTATGGAATAATGCATTGCTGTTTTTTTTCATATTGAACAGATGTGGGTACCAAAGAACCGTATTTCATCACTGCTGTTTATCTGAATTCGTAACCAAGATACATGAGTGTCGTTGCCTAACATGCGGTAAACTGCTTTATTTCTTTGTGTACATCGATCTTTCACTCACACAGAAAGAGACTTTTGGAATGCCTACAACGTCGTTATTACCTAGCAATTGCAGATAGGTACGTTTCTATAACGATATTCGCAAGAACACTAGTCGCAATATATTGGAGAGTTCTCATACCTTTCGGTAATATTTTCATGAAATATCGCCGTTTCGGAACTGTGGCACATAGGCATGCATTAAGCTTACAATATTATGCAGAGTTATATCTTTAAACCAGTCTACGGTAAAGCTCGCTACTTGAAAATCTTGGTACGTACATGCACTTTTTTGCCTGAATTTACCTGGCTGTTTTATGCTCAGAGAGGCAGTGAAATTGAAATTCAGGGCTCTCCCGTTTCGGCTGTTTACGGGCTGCACTGCCCGTACGCTGCACTGCCCTTCGTAGCCCACTAATCCCCGACGAAATTTAAAATATCATTTACACAATATTATAATTTTAATTGTTGGGGCTTGTATTCCAAAAGCCAGGATATCAATGCGAGAGCCGCCATAGTGTAGTGTTCTCAAAATTTTGACCACCTTGGTTTTTTTAACGAGCACCAAGGCTTAGGTACACGGTCCTCAGGCACTGTCGCCTTCATCGAAAATGTGGCCGTCGCGGTTCGATCGCCCGATTTGCGAATCAATACTGGAGTTTCATAACCACCAGACCACCATGGCAGGGGATCAGAATCGTCTAAGCGACGTAAAAGTATTAGTGCATTCTACTTGGTACCTCCGAGGGCAACAATTTTCGAGAGTTGTAAATTTCTTTCATTTTTCATTTTGGTTCTGCAGCTTTTGATTTGCGCAGTTTTCTCGCTCAAACCTTTTTCGTTATTTTTCTAATTGATGAATTAACATCAGCACATTATTTCTGGCTGGTCAGTGCAACATGATTCACTTTGTGAGAAAACTAGTGCTGCATTATAATGGTGGCTGTAACGCAGTGTCCGTACGTTATTAGGACAAATACTTGTCAGACGGTGCAATGACAAGCATATCCATTCAAACAAACAAGTGATTCTATTCGCTCTGCATGTGTCGTCGTCCCTTTAAAAATAAACGACGATGATTTTCTTTATTTCGCTTAGGTGCCTAGTAGAGCCAGTTTTTTCGATATACTCTCGCGTTTAGGCGAAAAAGCCTGGCACAGTAGCTGCGAAAAAATTGATCGTCAATCAATACTACGCAAGACAAGCTTCATGGCAGTGCTTTTATTTTTATTAGTCACGATTTTCAGTTTCAGCGGTACCCAGCGACGCCCCGTTATATCTGAAAACTCATGCCAGCACGCCTGAAGTGATTTTCACTGTTAAACTTGCATTTCGCCTGTAGGAACACCAACATCGTCGAAGTTCGACTGCGTGACCCGCCTCAGTACAGTTCCGTCAATTGCACTTGAGCGATTGCCAGAGCGTGTAAATAGCAAGCAAACTATTAAGGAGGTGCACCGATGGGAAACGCGTTGCGGACGTGGCTGAACTTGTCGTTACTGCTTACATGCGGCCTATAAAAAGCACGCTGACTCCACAGCTGTCTGTAAACAAGCAAATGACTAAAACATTCATTGGTCATCATCTTACCTGATCGGACATGGGCGAGTGTCGGACGTATCCATGTTATCCGCTGGTATACTTGACATCTCTGACTTAAGGAAATTCGGTATCTATACTGCCGTGGAGTGTTCACATGCATCTGGTGACTGGTCTATTGTATAGATGTCACTCATTCGTAACACAGTAGCACGACGTCCACAGTGGCTAACTAGAATGTGAATGCTACCTAGAGTCACCTGGGCCGAGCGCACGCAAGTTTCATTCTGTTGGGATGTGAAACGTGCGTAAGAAGCACGCCTAAGAGGAAGATGGCGAACAAGCCAAGCGACTACGTTGAAAGTAATGGCAAAAATGTTTTTCTTATATTTTCGTGAACGGCAATGTAGCAGCAGGATTCGCTGCGCCATATGACACCATAAGGTTGTGGGGGCTCGGTAACCGCCCTAATGAAGGGTACGAGGATATAACAAGCGCCGAGTGGCTTAATGATGGTTGTATTTTTAATCTCTTGACTGACCTGCGCTTCTGACAAGCATAGGAAATTTCCACTTTGCTTAAAAGTTCAGAAACACCTGATTCGCTCACAGAACTTTATTGACCATGACATAAAATTTTAATAGCCCACATCTAGAAAATCTGGCTTTCTCAGTTTTCAAACTCAATTGAGCCTCTTTGGAAACTTAAGAGGATCGCTTCTGAAGGCGACCGGACCCATCTCTAAAATTTGAGAGGTCTGCACCAAAATTGATTTTGCCCACACAGAAAATTGGTTTCAGCCACGCTCGACACTGACCTTGCCCACTGTGAAAAGACTGCAACTGCGCTGAAATCGCAAGTTCAGTTCAACAATATTGAAGGCCAACGTGGGTGGCTCCGGAAATCAAATTTGTTCACAATCAAAGTTTCTGTGGCCGTCATGAAATGCATTATTTAGGCTATATTTAAAGTTTAGTTGAACAACGTTGAAAGTCGCCCTGGTGTGCTTCCTTAATTGAGATGCCCCACTCCCAACAGAGAACATCCCTGATAATTTGCTTTGCCTGCCTCAAAAATTAAGCGGACCATAGTCAAAATCGAAAATGCTCGATCCCAAGATAGAGCCGGCCTACACACAAAAAAAAAAGACTGACACAGCACATATTTAAAATTAGGCACCACAACGTTCAAAAGCAATCCCGTTCAATCAGGTAGTATTGTTGTCCCATTTCCAGCGTTTTTATGACACGCATACAAAATAAGTTGGCCTATTACGAGCAAATGTCAGTGTCGTGTAATCACACGATAAGCATCATGTGACGTAGTGCCGCCATTAGGTGAATATTTAAAATTGTAAAATTGCGGGATCACGCGGAAAAATCCCACGTCAGTGTTACGCTGAGCCAGTATGAATGTGCGGATAGTACCGCCTGTATGAATGTCAGACTAGTACACACGTCCATACATGCCATGCCCGCACGCCTCTCGGCCTTGACGGGTACGCTCTTCTTCTAGGTATACCTCTTTGTGCGTAAGGCCGGTTTCGCAGTCAATAACAAGCATACGTACCTCCAACTCTTCCTCATTTTGCCGAGTGCAATATGTATATGAAAGACAAGCAGCCAAAGCAAAGTCGTTTATAAAAATAACAACACTTAAACACCACGAAACGCGGCCACCTTATTTGCGGCGCAAAACACGAACTCGAACCACGTCGTGACATCACTCTGCCGTTTGCCACAGGAATAAATGCCCGAGCGTTTACAACGAGTTGTATCCAAGGCCGACGGCGTAGCGGTTTCGTCCCAACTTAAGTGCTCTCACCCAAACGAGCCAAAAGTCGAAGGACGTATGATCGATCGCGAGAAAAAAGAAGGTAGGGGTGAATCTTAATACCAATCAAAACTAAGTGAGTGGGTTGAGCTCACTTAGTGAGCTGCTCAGTTGAGCTGCTCATTTCACCGGTAATGTTCAAAGGGAGATTCAAGTGAAAGAATTATTAAGTTTCAATTGAGCAACTGTAATTTGACAGCAGTGATGTGCTTAATTTCACCGTCATATGTTCATTATTTGATGAACAAATAAACGTTAAAGTTTTTTTTAAGATCTCACATCAAAATATTCATGCATGAAGTCGCGGTTTTCAAAGCGTATTTTTTGTATTTTAGCAACACTGCATCAGCCAATTCCTTGAAGCTATATGCTAAGAATATATCTATACCCTCCTCAGAGAACAGTATGCTTCATATTTGGTAATCTTCAGAAATTACGTAGGACTTAACATTCACCATCAAAATGCTTGACATCATGGCTTATGGTGTAGTTTTTTAAACCGGAGATAACCACCAGCGCTTGCTTTTTGTGAGTTTTCACAGGCGTGTTCTTTAAAAATGCAAGACAACAGCGTCATTTTCTTCTGTGTCCCTCCAAGTGAAGTTATTGCCAAGTGTTTCTTGAATGCAATGCTCCGTTAGCGCCATTATTTTTGAAAGTGGGTAGAGAAGCCCTCTGCTTCAGCCTAGTAAAAGAAGTTCAACTAACAGAGGAAGGTGGTCTTTAACTTCAGAAGTTGAAAAAGTAGATATACTAATTTCGGATAGTCTGACAAGTAAAGGTACTGAAGAAATCACCCTTATAACATTAAAAATCAAAATATTTTATTTCTTGTTACGCTGAAACTAGCCTTTTTCATGCATTTCAGGTTGACTCACACGTGTTTTCCTCCTCGCAATCAAAAAGTCCTTACGGTAATTTACGCCAGTTTTTATTGAGAAAGCTGTAGAACGCGATTGCTAACCCCAGGCGGGAGGTGCTACTTTGTATAACTCCCACTACTTAGTTGAATTCAAACGCTCCGCCGACCGCAGCACCAAGAGCATCAACAGGTGTTTTTCGAAGAATGTGGCAGCACCCGTCTCGGCCGGAGTCAGCACAATCGCGGCGCTTATATACGTAGCGTTTCCGTCGCTGAAGTCGTCATGGCGACCGAAAGAGCCGCTCGCTTCTTCTTGCCCTTACGCCGTCGCCCTCAGGCAGCGCGCTGTTTCTTTCTTTATTTATTTATTGCACAAGCAACGTTCATTTTGTTTTGAAACGTGCGTGGTGCGTCTTTCTTTCCTGTTTCGGCGTGCGCATACTTAGTTTGCTTTAAATACACTACATAGAATTCTGGCGCTCTTGCCTACGGGATCTTCACGCAAGGCGCTTCAGCGAGCACCTAAAACAGCTAAATATACCTTTGCTCAGATATTGTGAAAATGTCAGAACATAATAAGCTCAACGCCTGGTTTCAATATGAAAAAAAGTAGATTTAGCTGCACTACTTGTGTATTGTACTAATAAGAGAAGTGCACGATATTTGGTGCTCTATAATAACTTCAGGGGTAGCACATGGCAGCGGGACGCAGGTGACAGTAAGATTTTATAGCATCATGCGTCATTAGAACAAAACTATATTGCTTAACGGCCAGGTGGGTTAAAGCAAGAACACAGTTTTATTTTTGCCACCAATACATGGCGTAGCTGCAGTAAGATACTGTTTCTCAAATGAGTTGTGAAATGTTGCCCTAAAAATGACAATATCGAACCACCAGCAGCTACACCCACTAAGTAGGTGACGTCAGCTTAAAATGATAAGACCTGCATGGAGGCTTTACGACGATAATTGTCCATGCCGTTCTACTCTTTTCAGGTTGACTTTACGTAAAACGTCACCTTGTTAGTGCATGTAGGTGCCGGTGGTTTCACATTGTGTCTTTAGGAGATACCTTTTCACGACCGCTTTTAGCCAGCATGTCAAAGCGTGTACACTGAGCAGACTGTGGATCGTACTGTTGTCCTTCTTCCTTTTTTTATTTTTTTCGTTTGTCTCTTTTCTGTCATATTTATTTCCTTACCCCCTTCCCCAGAACAGCGTAGCCAGCTGGTTGGAGAACTGTCTAACCTCTCTGTCTTTCCTCCTTTCATTCTCCCCCCATCACTCAGCTCTGCGTTCTGATAAGGACAACCAGAAAGAACTCTACGTGCAGGACACTTGTAATGTTCAAGGCTCACCAGAATAAAAATAGATTGCACCTAAAAATGCCGTTTATTTGAGCAGTTTTCCCAGAGGTAATCGCAAATATATTACATAAAACCACGGTATATTTTCAGCTTAACTATACACCACTCACGGGTTCAAACAGAAGAAATAACGACTAACTATCTGAGATACTTTGGGTTCCGCCACCTTAAGTTTCGTTTTATCGGCTTAGTTCTCTACTCGAATGTCAAAGTGAGAGCAAACATTATCTTTAGAGACAAGGTTTGTTGCAACGTGACGTGGTTATCTTGAGAACATTGCACACAGAAATTTAAGTAATTGACGCTGGTAAGATTCTATGCTTCGTCCAACCGATATAACATGCGTTAAGGGGGCTGCTCGCACTACAATAAATAATGTAGTCTTTTAGGGGAGACGTTTCCGACACCGGCGTGGTTGTTTTTTAGAACATGTATTTGCACCGCAGCAGGCTTGGGTTCGATTCGCGCTTGAGTCAAATATTCATTTTGTTTATATATTTTCGTCTATACCAAGTTTTCGACCACGGGCAACACTTCATTAGGCGTCTGCATTGGTCGATAGCTGCTTATTATGAGCTGCCCACACCAAAACTGCTCGTAACGCGAAGAACAAATGCAGCGAAAATGACCCGTCGCGTAAAGGCGGCGTGTGCTTTACGACGTATAATGCTCGCGAATAAAATCCTTCCAATACAGCAGCCTTTTATTCATCGCTTTTTACCAAGTGGCAGAAATTTGTTGTACGTTCTAAGAGCTACTGTTTTTCACGCGGTATCAGAAATCTGCGATAACTCACCGCTGATAGCCGAATTGTGTCTCATTCTCAGAGGGAGTTGCGATGATAGCCACCGGTCACTTTGCCCGAGGCTAGTGGCGAGATGAACTACTGATGTGCGTATACTTTAAACAAATTAGGTTGTAGGGTACTGATGTACTATTCATTCACGCATACAACTACTCGTCAATTCTTTATGGCTGAGAAGATGAGAGAGCGAAATAAACGTTATTTGTGTCAAGTGACAGTCTGCACACAAGATGCCAATATTTCCCAAGTTAGAAAACTGTTACTCCACGTCTCCCACTCTTTGAAATAATTTTGCACTAAAACAACAGCGTTTCAACGTGTGGCATTTTACATACCGGAAAAATCGGGACGGGCACACTGTTTTTAGTGTCGAAATCTTTACGACAACTTGCGTACTACTTAATTTCAAAAAAGCGCTATACAGGCTAGGAGTGACTCTTGTAGCGTCTATACTGAAACCTGATGTTTTGGGCTCTCTATATAACGCATGCAAAGTCCGTAAAATGGTCAAATTTAACATGGTTGCATAAGTTTCACAATACAGACCAACTATAACATTGAGAGACACCGCATTTGCAAACACCACACTAATCTTAACCACCTCAATCTTTTACCATGGCCTAAATTAAAGCAGGTGTATGGAATTTTTTCATATTGTAGAGCAGTTATATAACATACCCTGTAACCAGGCATTCAATCATTGCCATCATGCTTAACAGCACAACATCTATGCATGAAACGCCAATGGTAAGTAAAAAAACAGTACCTCTAATGAGAACTACCACTCCAACACCTGCTTGTATTGGCTGTATATTCATTAGCAATTATGTGCGTGCCTTTTCACTGACATGCCAGACTGAAACAGTTATATTTAACTTTAGGCACCTGTACATGCAAGTGAGCAACACTGAATACCTCCGATTAAAATTTTTTGTTCAAAGCACTGTAAAAGCAGACATCATATAAATGAATAGGATTAACATAACAAAAGAATATCAAGAAAAATCAATAACAGAGTGCGGTATGCTGTCAAAAGGGTCTTGCAAGTGGCGGGCTTTTGGAAGTACTTTCTGCTATATTAATTTGCGGTACCGCTGTTTTCAAACACGTTCCCGAAAAAGTGACATGTTATTCTGCGCGCGTAAATTCACTAAAGTCGAACAGAATGAGAAACTGCTTCTGATTCTGGGTCTTCCGATAAGAAACACCATTCATGTGTACACACTGATGTCGCGTTCACGATCGCGAACACGACAACAAAAAAAATAATCGTTGAATGAGTAGCTGAAGTACTGTACAGAGCTGTACATGTGCGTATACACGTGCGCAGTAGTCCACTCTACGACTACATAGATTCCGCACATTTCATAGCGTTTGTCTTCTTTTTAGGAGGTTTACAATCGTATAAAAGGAAGGTGATTACTTTAGAACTTTGTAGCAAAGTAAATTTTTGTGCAAATAGTGCGGTGAAAACATGGTCGATCCCAGGAGGTCCCATTCATGGATATTTATTGCAGAAAACAGCGTGTACACAGTCGCAAACCCTGCAGAGAACTTTAGAGATGGGCGCAAGTAGATAGCTGCACACCAGTCCCGCTCCATGTCATAGAGCGACTGACGCTCCGACACTTTTTTCGCAACGCTATTGACTGAATATTTCAGGCAGGCGTCGGATACAGCAGATGACAAGATTAGACGGAGCTAACAAATGTCGGAAAATAGAACTTTTGGAGAATATAAGTTAATCTGCGATTTCGACGTTTTCCAATGATCGGAGTTGTTCCATTTGCACGTGTGAGCGTGTGGTTCCAAATTTCGAGCGCCACCTGTCTTTCTTCTGATGTTAGAGTTCCTGCGTGGCTGCAACACATTGCAAGAAGTCGTCCGGCCGCAATTGTAGGGCTCACGCTTGCCTATCTAGTTTTTAAAAGGAGCGAAAAACATAACAGGATTCGAACTGTTTAACCAACAGCCTGCATCAACGCGAAAATTCGTGGAGCCATGAATCGCTACCAAAGACTCGCGAACATGACTCTTCGCATCGCAGCGTCTCCGGTAAGCAGTTTCCGTAAAAATGTTGCTTTTAGATTATAACTTAGAGACAACTAAGCATGGCGTGACTGTGATTGGCTGTACATGGACACTAATGTAGGTGGATCGGATATCTTTGTCTGGATATTTATGATTAATCATTGTTAGACTATATTTTTCAATATATGAAGAGAACACACTTTCTCCTCTTCCCTTTCGTCACTGTATTATATTTCGCACTGATCCAAGCAGCGTGGTTGCGTAGTGGCGTTGACAAAATATTAGGTTCGAAGAACTGCTGTCAAATGCATGTCCTGGAGATGGTTGTGGTATAATTTGATAATAAAAGAAGAAATACATCAATCTCACCAACTATTCCGCTATTGTCCAGCATTCTTTTAGCTATTGAACTAGCTTTTCTAGTTTTAGGACACAACCACTTATTGTTTAAAAACGCATGCTTCCATTCTTGCTTCTTTATGGCACACGCAAAACTGTTGGGTTTGTGCGTTACCATAAGAAAGGAAAGAAAGCTGTTTGTATGGTCTGTGTTGTATCTGCCCGCCACGTTCAATAATACCGACACGCAAGTCAGAACGTTAGTGAACGCCTTTTTTTATTGTTGTCAGTACTTCATAGTGTCCCGACTAAAAGCCGTCAGGATGACTGAGGACAAAGAAGTGACGAGCGCATGCAACAACAATGATTCAGATCTGAGGAAGGTGACGTTGAGTCTTCTGTTCTTGTTTGCAATCTGCATATACATACCTTAGTTTTTCCTTATCGCACCGGAGCCCTGTCCCCTGCTCGTTCTGCATTGCGACAAAAGCAATACGAGAGTAAAGGGGAAGAGTTTAGTAGATACTAAAGAAATGCACGTGTAGTTCAAACAAGGTAGGTGGCTTGTGCTCTTGGGACTAATATATCTTCCCCTTCGACGTCGTTGAGTGATCTGCGTAAAGTTTTGATCGTATCCCAGATGTTCCGGACAACGTATTTGACGCCGCAACCTTCGTTGCGGTAGAACTGGCTGCAAAGATGGGTGCAGGACTTGGTAGTAGCGTGGACAAACCGGACGTAAACAGGTTCCTACAAAGACAGGTACCTGCACTTCGCCGTATTCTTTGTCTGAGGTATCCTCAAAAGACTCACTTGTTGCCAGGAGGTACTGCCGATTGCGACCCAGGGTTTTCCGGTCTCCGGCTCGCACATGAAAGGAAAAAAGCCCCGCTGGTCCAAGAACCATGTTTTTTTTTTAACCATGACTTTCCCTTATGCGAACGACATCGTTCTTCCTGAGGCTGGAAAGCACACATCTGTTGTGCTTGCCTGTGCTTCCTTAGTAGCGTGTGAACAAGGGGCCCGAAGGTTGGTATCGGGGTCGGCAGGCGTCTTCCTTGCAGCAGCTCCGACCCTGTTGACTCATCCTCTAGTGGACTTGTTCTGAAATTCAGGACGCCAAGCTTTAATGTGATGAACCAGCTTCAATATGTCCAATCGCAAACTACTTGGCAATACAACCTTCATTACTTTTATAAGGATCCCTTTGATCACTGAGAATTCGGAAGCGACTGCATTCAGCAGACCTTCCACGGCGCACCAATTCGCAAGCTTGTGAATTACCTCCTGAAGGTATACGTCAGATCCTGTCTCAGTTGCAGCCTTGAAATGGCTTTTTCACTCGTAGTGCCGATACAATTGTGACTGTATGAACTTTGATGTTACTGGCTGGACAGGCAGCGTGGTCTTCAGAAGCAGGTGCCAAAGAAAGCACGTTGGCCACATTCGTATTTTTGGCGAGAACAAATGTCAAGGTGTTATCATATTTCAATAAACGCAAAAAGAAACGGTGCACTCTTAGAAGTATGTCAGCAATAAGCTTCTTTTGATATGTCAAGCAGTGGGCGATGGTCACTCTCAAGAATGAAAGGATGACCTTATAAGAAGTGACCAACTTTTCGCATGCGAAAACCAACGCCAGGGATTATTTTTCATTTTTAAATAATCTTGTTCGGACTGATTAGGAGCTCTTCAAGTGTAAGCCAATGGTCTGCAGGCACTCCCTTGACACTGCATCAGCGCCGAACGGATACCGGACTGCGTGGTATCGGCTGCATTTATAATTTTTCTGCCTGGTACGAAAATTGCTAGAAGTGGTGATTCGATAAGCTCCCTGCATATAGCCTGTCATTAGTTCATTCAATGTCCACTGAAGAACAACATCATGCTTCAACAGCGAACCCAAAGTAGAAGTGCGCTGGGATAGTGACGGAGCATATCTTCTAAAAGAGTTGACGACGTTCAAGAGCCTCTGTACCGCTTATTTCTCTCGTGATGCCGGCATTTTCAACACAGCTTCAACCAAAACAGGGTCAGAGTGTATGGCTCAGCTGCTAATAATGTCACAATGAAACGAAACTTCTTCAAGACGGAACAAACACTTTCACCTGTTGAATGTCAGCCCTGCTTTTTCTACTTCTATTAATTCGTTTTTGAGCCTATGATCGTGTTCTTTCCTGTTAGCACCCCATATAAGCACGTCGTTGACATACACACGCACGCCAGGCAAATGATCAAATACCTTGTTGAGCAATTTTTGAAAATTTTGCTTTCCGACAAAATGCCAAAAAGGCAGTCGAAGAAACCAATAACGACCAAAGCAAGTTGCGAAGGCGCATATTTTTGAAGAGTGCTTATACAGTCACATGTGATGGAATGTAGTGTTAGCATCAAGCCGAAAAAACATCTTCGCTCCTGCCAGCTGCGCTTCTATGAAATTTTGGCTCCGCATCTGATAAGCTTCCCTCTTAGGGTATTCCTGATTTTTTTTCGGGTCCATGCATACCCGCAACTTGCTGTGATTTTTTAACGCGATGACTGTTAGGCTTAACCAATCTATTGTGCTGCTGAGTTTTTGAGTGATGCCTTCCGCTTCAATTTACTGTAGTTCAGCATGCACAGGTTCTCACGGCGGTACAGGCGCTTGCCTGGCTGGCTGGATAGCAAGCACAGCACCCTTGCGAATGCCTGATCCTTGAAAAAACTGCCGATGAACGCGAGAGGGGGGGGGAGGGGCATCTGTTTTTTACAGCATCAACGTTCTGTTTGATAAGCCCCATGTCTTCCGCAGCTTTAATGCCCAAGAGGGGACAATGATCTTTGTTCACCTCGACGAAGTCTGTGCAGACGCTCTGGTCACATATGGTTACGTGCAACGAAATTGTGCGAGCTGTTTTATGATGCCGCCGTTACACGATCGTAGAACCACGTTCTTTCCTTTAACTTGACATGCTTGCCTTTTCCGTAAAAGTGACAGCTGCATGAAGTTTGCTTGGAACCCATGTCGATCTTGAGATTGATTCCTTTGTCTGCAATTTGCTCTTATGATTCAGTCTCTGTCAATGCTTATGTTTCTGATGGTTACGTTCAAAACGTCAAAGTCGTCCGTTGGTAAAGCGTCTTGCTCTCGGGCTTTACCTCGCAAGTGATTTCGCTTGATCGGCAGCATGACGTAAAATGTTTACACCTCTTGCACAAGTAGCATGTTTTCTCCTATAGGCTGACCAGTGCAGTACGGAATGGGACCTGCGGCAGTGAGAACATTTGAAGCTTCGGCTTGACGCCGCTGAAACAATGTGAAGGTCTCCATCAGTCTTCCGCCACAGCAAGTTTTTACGTGCTGTTGTTCCTGCTGCCAAAGCCACGCCTTCGTGCAACGTAAGACCCTAGTCCCTGAACAACTTCTACCGGAGCTTCGGCGAGTTTGTGCGGAACACAATTCAGTTTTGCACCATCTTGTCCATCACACTTCCACACATTCAAAACTGCGCTTGTTTCTTCAGCGCTCGAAGGAACTGTTTGAAGGGTTCAGCTTCGCTTTCCAGTTCAGACCAGGAACGTTGTGCTCATCATTTGTGTTCCCTTGTTTGACGCAGTACTCCTCGAGCTTAGGGACCACCATGTCATAGCCCTGCTTGTCTTCGCCTTCATTGAACGTAATATTCTTGTACACTTCAAGTGCCTCGTCAAAAGCCACGCTGAAGAAAAGGGCCACTTTTGCTGCCTCTGACCTCGTTTTTTTAATGCACTACATGGCTGCAGAAGAGATATTCAATTTCTGTTGGAAGAGCTTTCACGTTCATTCCCTGTTGATCGAGAGTCCTGGAGGCTACGGTGGCTTGATGTACTTCATGCTTGTGGTGTTTTGAAGGCTGTGGTGCCGGAGGCACTTGTACCGGTGCTTCCTTCATCATTGAACCGCCAATTCAGTTGTTCCGCATTTCTCTCCTATCTATCAGCCGGGCCACGTTCAATGAACCAACACGCATGTGAGGACCGCTTTAAAGGCCTGCGTTCATTGTCGTCAGTATTTTCTATCAATACGAGCCAAAAAAAAGGTGGCGGGAGAGCTAGTATATGTAGACAGTAAATAGAGGTAAGTGTAGTTAAAACAAGATAGGTGGCTTGCGCTCGTGGGCCGGATACGATACATATGTGTATGTGAGTTCAAGGAGCCATTTCTCTATACACAACACACTATATTGCAGCTACAATTGAGTACACTTCGCACAGCTGAATATTCTGTGATTGAAAATCTCACAAATTGAAACCTTACATTCACAAACCATTAGCATACCGAAACCATTGTCAGAAACCTCTAATAAGAACAAAAAAACATCACATACACATATGTAACAAAAGTGAACCTACTGGCACAAGATTGAAGACAAGGAAAGATTATTGTCAATGGCTAAATAGCTGTGTGTCCCCAAATCTCTTCACCAGGCTCTTATTGAGCCCCTAATGCTTGCGTGTTACTTTGTCTCGCGTTGTCTTTTTTACACGAAATCGCTCTTGCTATGCGACTACCAACTAGCCTAAACGGTCTCATGCAAATTGTTCTCAAACAGCTCCTTCCACTTTCTATGCCAACGCGCTTGGAAAATGGAACAGTACAGCTTGGTGGCTTGGCTGGCTACCTCGTAGAGACACTTTCTGCTGGACTTGGATTCACGTAAGCATTTAACAGCACATCAACGCCGCTCTATTTTACAGAGTGCATCAGCGTACTGTGTTGTTCTTATTTCTGCCAAGGAAGTGAGAATATTTAGAAAGTAGCTCCACCTATATATTGAAGTAATGGTACTTATGGTAGCTTGCCGTGGCTTGCGCGTTCTCACTTTAATCTTGTTTTATCATGAACACTGTTCATATGTCTATCATACAAAGCATTTATAGAATGCCTTAGTGTGGTGTAGTCTTCCTACAGCAGTGCCCGTCCCACGACACCCTTATATTGTTTTCGGCTATTGCCACTCGGATGGTTAGACCCTTCAAGTGGCGCGGCAATAATGTAGGAAATCAAGTAAAATATATCGATGTGAAATAATCTGAACATTGTAACAGTGCAACAATGGAACAATGTAAAAATTATCAGAAGCCAAACAGAAGGCCTTTATACTGTATAGTAGGCCATCGACTGCATTATAGTTCTGCCCCTTGAGATCAAGAAGCAATTGATTATAGCCTGCCTTTTGGTGGTCGAAGGAGGAAGATACTGTTCCCTAAAAAGCATTATTGCCCATTTTGGTACTATATACAGCATTAATACTGCAACAAATGACAAGGAGTTGTAATAAACACATTATTCGCTTCCAAAAAGCCCCAATAGAACTTTGCGCAGACATACTATGCAGTGAAGGAGAGACAAACGCAGAAATTTATCACAACATGTATCACATATTATCACAACAATGTATCAATGTAACAATAGAACAATGTAAAAAATTACCAGAAGCCAAACACAACGCAATATTACTGTATTGTAGGCCATCGACTGCATTATATTTCTGCTCCTTGGGCTAAAGAAGCACCTGTATATAACATGCCTTTTGAGGGTCTAAGGAGAAAGATACTATTCTTTAAAAAAGCACTATTGCTCATTTTGGCATAATATCACGATATACAACAGTACCAAACAAGTGACAAAGAGTTGTATCACACGGATTATCCGCTGCCGAAAAGCCCTCCTGGAACCTCGCACTGACGTACTATTTAGAGAAGGTGAGGCCAAGGCAGGCTTGCTACTTCCGTGTAGTTCTCCTGTTAGATAAACTGTTTTATCCCCTAAAACATAAAGAATTTTTTTATAACTTCACCCTTAAGTGAATGTGACCAACAATACTTTGCAATATTATAATATCCATATTTCTACTTGGACTGCTACATAGTAAAAACTGAGCCCCAACATGAGTAAAGTTTTTTTTTCACAGCTTGGGCACAATATTTTTGGAATATTTTTGTTTCATTTGCTCCGAAAGTGTCTCAATGGTTTGTTGTAGGAGCATTTAAAGGAAAAATGTCGGTACTATACTAGCCTAATATTGGCGGTTTCTACAAACCACTCTAGCAATGCTGCATATTTCAATATTTTGCGAAAACAATAAAAAAAGGAAATTAATAAAGTATCATAGACATGAAAAAGTTGCGCTTTGAGAAGAAACAAAAAAAAATTTTTCGTATTATTTTTTCAAGCCACGGGTATTATATCGATTATTTAGCGCGACACAGTGTCATTTGGCTGCCCGGAGATTCAAGCGCCTTCTTGGCAACAATTTTTTTTTTTTGCGATGAATACTGCCTCACTACCTAGTTCTCACAAGTGCATATAGCTGCACAATTTTTTACAGCGAAAGCTCTTATAAGATCAAAACTCGGGTTACGCGCAGTTGTCCGCCGTCGCTGCCGCCACCGGTGTCCGTAACATCGCGCGAAATAAGAAATGTAAAAATTTACAAATGTAAACACTAGCATGAAAGACACAATGGGGCTCGAAAGCCGAGTCTGCTGGTTGCAAGCACGGTATTCTACTACTGAGCTACACCGGGACTTGTGAATTGTTAGCGAACCTAGCACCACAGACACAGTGGGGCTTGAACCTGGATCTGTCGGGTGCAAGCCCCTTATCCTAGCACTGAGCTACGCTAGTGCTTGTGAATTGTTGGCCAACTTGCCTTAGGTAGGCTTGATGTCGGGAAGCAGTCGCGGTATTACGACTTATTAAGCGTTTTAAAACAGCGAAAGAACATCCAGTCACCGCACAATGCGAATAGCGTAACGAGTGGGCCGTTCAATGCTCCAACCCATTACGAAAGCTTGTTCTTGTTCCCCTATTAACTACGGCGCATACCCACCTGAGGCACAATTCCTCATCGTCGCCAGCCATTGCATGGACAAATCGCGCGAAATTCTTTGTAAGTGTTCAGCGGATACCCCGCTTCTCAGAAGAATGACGAAAAATATCATAGCGAATGCCGGCCAATATACTACCCAAAAGTTTAATATAATGCCCTAGTGGACATAAAGCAAGCGGGCTTGCAGTAGTTACCCAAAGAGTGTTTTTAAAAGGTTCTAAAAGGTCGCTATTCTAGCTCTCACAGCGACAGCGCTGCGCCTTCCGCGCCAGCCTGGTGCTTTTTCAGCGTGGTTGGAGATGGTCGACAATTGGCCGGGTGCACTTGATACAGAATGACCCATATATATAGAATAAGAACAGACACAACTACGCAGTTGTTCTCAATATATATTTATATATATATATATATATATATATATATATATATATATATATATATATATATATATATATATATATACAAGACACCGATGCAATAAAGCATCGGTGACTTAAAGCAATAAAACGATGCAATAGAGCAAATCGTTTTTCGTTTGCTCGTTCGCTTCTTCTGGTGACTTATAACTCGACCCGAATCCAGGAAGACTTTCAAAAATACATGTATATATATATATATATATATATATATATATATATATATATATATATATATATATATATATATATATATATATAGGCGCTTCTTTGTGCAGATGGAGCGGACATGTATTACCAATAATTGCGTTTTAGAGCAAGTATTAAAAAGCATTTCAGGTGATGAACCACAGCCCGTCAAAGAATTGAAGTGAGAAAGGCAAGGAAGCTCTTCCGTGAGCACTTTCAGTGAATACCTAGCTGCAATATTGATTGATATGTGGGGTTTAACGTCCTGAAACCACGATATGAGTATGAGAGACGCTACCTAGCTCAACAATATGGCTGAATAAATTTTCTGTTCCTGTTCAGAGTACTTCAATCATGGTGGTTGGAATGCTGCGCTTCAAAACGCAAACATTCCTATAGCCGATGCATCGGCAGCCTGCATATTATTGTGCCACCTTAGAACAGCGAAGCAATACCGTGAAGCACCACGGCGCTGCACTCTGCGAATGTTTGCTGCGAGCTGTTAAACGCTGTACACACCGCTGGCGAACACTTATTTGTTTAATTTGTGGTCAACATATGAGAAGACAATCAGCATGCACCACAACGTAGGCCAATGGTGTGTTCAGAATTTGTTGCATGCGACCTAAGGGGAGTTTCGCAGCTGGTATTCTTGGAAAACTTGATTCACGTTGTCAACATCAATGCTGCCTAAAAGCCTGTACGCAGACGAGGCTGTTCAGTTGCGAATAGATAAGCAAACTTGAGAAGCTTCTCCCTTTCTTTTAAGAGGCTTATGGAAAAACACTAAAGTGGAGTGAACCGCATGGAACTTATAGTGGCTCTGTACAGGAACGAGCTTCAAAATGGGAGGAGGGAGCTCAGGATGTTTTATCACTTCGATGAAACAATTGTTGTGAACGCAAGTGTTCTACGAAGATAACTCAAAGAAGATATATACACAACAGATCACCTCGAGTTCCGAAGCAGGCTACCTAAAAGCTGAACCATCTATCTCGGCGAATCACCTCTTGAACCCAAGCATCGCAGTGCGTTAGAGGATTTCCTCGTCTCATAAAAAAGAAGCCTCAATATGATGTGAGCAATGATATGCGCTTTCTCACAGCAAGCACATGAATTTTTTTGGCCGGTAAAATGAATCAAGATTTCCACTATAGTTTGAATCATTACTTAGCATCTAGTCCTAGCTGAAGCCACTAAATTATGCAGTGAGAGCGAGAAATACTGGTGGAACGAAAATACTTTTGGCTGTAAAATCAGTAGTGCGGCATTTATTTTGGTGTGGTGAGTTTTCGTTTCTTGTGACAAAACTGAACAAAAGCGTTTAAGAATCTTGTGACTTAGGTCATATCTCTCTCTCTCTCTCTCTCTCTCTGTATAAATCACTTTTTCTTCCTTTTGGTTGTGCACTTAGACTGTGTTACACGTGTTCTTTTTTGAACAAATTTCTTGAAAAATAAATGTATTTGTAGCGAAGCTCCGTGTGTGCACATGATCATTTCTGACTTTTGGTGCATACCAACGATGGTACCTAATTTATTACACGTCATTTAATAAATATCACGTCACTTTGCCTATTGTGATAAGAATATCTATGTTGCACATACTTAGTTTCCAGGATTTCAAGGTTCTGTTCTGTTCTGTTCTGTTTTAACTGTTTTGCTGTGAAGAGGTTGAGGTGCCTATAGCCTAGGCTACTCCATATCACAAAGTTCTGCAGTGAAAATAAAAGAATAATACAGAACGAAACCCAAAAATTAAAAATACGGAAAAGAAAAAAAAAACATAATAGAACACTGAAACCAGTTCAAATATCATGCCAATATATACACAGTTTTCTTAGCGCAGTTTACAGAGTCATAAACTATTCACACGCACACCTTACTATTCTACTGTCAGTATATACATGACCACATTTTATATATACCCATCTCTGGCTGTCTGTCATGGGCGCTTGTCCAGTCCGGTCTCCACTAAAAAGTCTGTCAGGAAGATTATTGCTTTTTTCTTGAGATGCATCTCAAGCCATGTTCCAAGTAGTTCTTTATTGTGAGGGGCCGTCTGTCCAAACTTGCTAATTTGTTCTTTAATTTTTTTCTTTCATGCGCGTATTTAACGCACTCGAAAAGAATATGGCGAACATTTTCTTCTGCATGACCACAATGGCATTCCGGTGAGTTGGATCGATGTATCTTGTGCAAGAAGCTGTTTGTGTATGCTACTTCCTATCGAAGTCGCTGGAATAATGTCTCTAGGTGTCGGGGGAGGAGTGTAGCTATGGAAAATTTTCTTTGTGGATCAACTTCATAAAGTACCGTTTCCTTTGATTTAGGGCTCTCAAAGCACTTCTCCATCGAACAATGGTTAGCTCCTTGCGTTATAAAATGTCGAATATCTGCCCCAGACATAGGGATTGCGTAATCCCCTCCATCCTTCAATGCTTTCTTCGCGAGGCTATCAGCCTCTTCATTTCCCTTTATTCCAATGTGGCTGGATATCCATTAGAATACGATTTTGTGACCCGGCGATGAGGCATATTCCACAGTTTCTGCAATACATTGTGCTATTTCACCATTTTTGTAAGGTGATCTCACATTTCTGATTAGCAGTAGAGCAGGTGTGCTATCAGTGCATATCACCCATTTTAATGGCTCAGTATTCTCGCAGATAAGCTTAACTGCTTCAAAGATAGCCATCAATTCTGCTGTCGTCGATGAAGATTTGTGCGACAATTTGTACGTCTTCTATTTCTTAATTTCGGGTATAAATACCGCACAGGCTGACGCTTCCTCAGAGCATGATCCGTCTGTATACATCTTCGTTTTTTTTCATTATGGATTACATGAAGCTGATGAAGTACCATCTTTGCCGCTACTAGGGGTGCCATGTCTGCTTTCTTCTCTATGCCATCTATTTCATGGATAACCTTGAGAAATGGCAGCGTCCAAGGTGGTTTGAATGTTTTTATTGTTTGAATTTTGGTACTACTGCTTGAAATGATGATATACTATCCTGTAGTCTCGTTGCCGTTCTTTGTGTTGGTGCACCAGATAAAAAATGACTTTCATGTTGCATGAACATTCTAAATAAATTTCCACACGTTTCTTTAGTTCGGAGTACTGCCAAAGGTAGCTCTCGAGCCTCCGCATACACTAAAGCACTGGAAGTTGACCGTGGTGAACCCGGACATACTCTCAAGCTCCTTGCCAATATCAAGTGAAGTCTCCTTTCGGTAGAGGCTGGAAGTCCGTGCAGCAGAGGCGGTGAGTAAGCTACGATGGGGCGTATCCAGGCAAAACCTAGGGCTAATACCGACTCTGCAGTACCACCCCATTTGGCCCCGCAGAGATGCCGGAGGATTTGAATGGCCTGATTCACTCTTTGTTCAAGGGACCGGACATTAGGCGACCATGTTAGTCTCCGGTTTAAAATTACTCACAAGAATTTATAAATTTTGACCATTTGAATAGGCTGATTTAGCAGAATAATCTGGAAATTTCCAGGTCTTTTTAATGTACACGGAATTATGGCTGTTTTAGCCAGACCCAGTGCCGAACCTCTTTTTCTTAGAAAACGGTCTACATAATCCAATCCTTCTTGTCGAGTTTGTTGTACATCCAAAAACGATTAGCCAGACGCCCATATACTTATAACATCAGCATATACTGAACATCTGATGTTAGGTGGAAGATTATACGGGAGCTGCGCCATGACTGCATTAAAGAAAGTAGGGCTTAGCACGCTGCCCTGTGGCACTCCTTGGTTGACGACATGTTCTGACGTTGGGCCCTCCTGCGTAACTACAAAAATTTTCCGGTGCTTGAGGAAGTCAGCGATCTAACGCAGTATCTTGCTCTCGAATCCCCGTAACGCCAGGCCTTCCAGAACATGAACGTGACTCACTGTGTCGTATGCTCGGTGGACATCAAGGAATACAGCGACAGTCACGTTTCCTTGCGTTCGTTGGTTTTCCACATCTGTGACCAAATCTAGAATGCAGTCTATTGTGCATCTACCTCTTCTGAAGCCGGCTATGCTTTCTGGTAGTAGTTTTTTCATGTCTTGTCACCATAAACATCGTTCATTGATCATTTTTTCCATCACTTTTGAAAAACAACTTGTCAAATTAATCGGCCTAAACGAGTCCAACTGCATAGGGCTCTTCTCTGGCTTTAGAAACGGTACTACTTTTGGTATCGTCCAACTTTCCGCAACTTTTTCTTCTTGCCAACTTTTATTAGAGATGTTCGACAGGTGTAATTTTCCTTTCTTGCACAAATTAGCAAGAGCAGCATATGTAACTCCATCTGTTCCTAGTGAACTTGTTCGATTTACTGACGACAGCACATATTGAAGCTCCTCTGCTGTGAAGCTGTCATCCAGATCTGAACAACTGATCGCAGAGAACTTTGTTACAACCACCGAAGCTGATTCTGCTGAGGATTTATATTCACTAGTTCAGACGGTCTCTCTATTTGTCAGTATAGCATTGCAAAATTCTTCGTCAATCACAAGTTCGCTAACTCCTCGAGACAGTGCTACAGCCTGTAGTGGTCTCGAGTGGACTACTGGCTGTCGGAGGGCGCGTACCAAGTGCCACAGTTGAGGCGCCCAGGTAAATGGAGAAAGTGAGGCACATAAAGCTTGCCACCTTTTGGTTGAAAGCTTCTGCGATTGGTTATGCATTGAAGTATGTACTTTCAGTGCAACCTTGAAATCTTCTAAATTACCCGATCTGCGATACTTTCTTTCAGATCGGCGTCGCATTGAACGAAGCCTCTTATACTCAGCGTCAACACCCGAATACCCATCTGGAATGGGTACTGCATGAGCTGCTTTTGTTAGAAAATGTTTTATCTTCGATGCATACGTTTCTGTGTCAGAACAAGGTTCAATACTTTGTCTCTGTAATCATCGAAAGATTGCCCAATTTGTAAATATTGTTGCGTGGTTATTTCTCGTTTTCTTCAACATTGCGTGATATATGAATACTGGCAAGTGGTCACTGCCTCTTGTGTCAGCATCTGCAATCCAGTCTGCTCCAGCCGCTAATTCAGAGGAGCACACAGTGATGTCTAGTACGCTGCAGTAGCTATGCCTTCGTAGAAACGTCGGAGAACCACCATTTAGTATAGTGTAACCATGGTATTCGCATATTTTTACTAAAGCAGATCCCCTTACATTACAACGCTCACTACTCCACAATTCATGGTGCACGTTAAAATCACCACATATAATTATGGGATCATGATCAAATCTACGCACTGCAGCCAACTCGGCGTATAAAACGTTTCCTTGAGGGTGCACGTTAACACTAACTACAGTTACAGCAACGTTACCAAACTTCACCTTGCATCTAACAAATTCCGGCGCATCTTTTTTTGAAGTAGCCACAAGTGTCGATGGAACATCGCGTCTCGCACACAACATCACTCTGCTTTTTGCAGCAGGATGTTCTGCTTGGTACACCACATAATTGTACAAGCGAACGTTAGTGGATACTCTTGAATCGCAAATGCACAACATCGGAACCCGGGCTGAGCGACGCATTTCCGAAAATCTCCACTCCTTTTCTGCAAACCGTTGCAGTTCCACTGGAATATTGCAATTATTTTGTACCAGTTAGATTGTCCGGTAGCCCTGATTACTACAAGATGCACAACATCTAGCCGCAATTTCACTTCTAGTAAAGAACCTGCTTGTGGCAGGAATCGTAGAATTGCTTCAAGAGCCGCAAAGAGTATTGGCAAATTGACCTGCTCGTTTCAGGCTGTCTCCGCCCAGATCGAATTTCTTGAAGAATTTTTCCTCAGCAAGCTGCTGTGACCCTTTCCTTTGGTAGTCAGTGGCTCCATGGCTGTGTCTGGCCCGGCAGAAAGTTCCACTTGAGCTTGTTCTTGGGCCCGGACTTCTTTGCCAACGCGATGTTTTGGTGCTGAGTGCTTCAATACTCCTGAGAAAGAGTCATGGCGCTACTGTTTTGCATTTCTTTGTGCCACAGGAACATCTTTGACTATATCTGCATTGGTTGCTGGATTATCTTTGTATCTTATGGTACCCTTTTACAATTCTCTTTCTTTGTGCAACCCATGCCAAACGGTTTCGAGAGCAGCCTGAAAACGACGCCGGATGTAGTCCAGCACAGCTGGCACACTTAGGTTGACGCTTCGAGGTGCATTCTTTGTAATCATGTGCGCCCGCACATACCTTGCATCAGTTGGTTCCCCTGCAAGTCTTAGCCATATGCCCATATCTCTGGCAGTTGAAACACCTTACAGCCGGCTCAATGTATTCCTCGACAGTGTGAACCGTAAAGCCGAGAGCAACTCTTTTTGGCAATGGCATGTTATGTCTAAACTGGAGTATTGCATTACGTATGGGCTGCATTGTGGCACTTCCATCTTCATTTCTTGCCCATCTTTTTTGTCGTGTGACTGAGCTTCCTCCAGCACCTTTAATATATTTCAGTAGGTCACAATCACTGTATTCAAATGGAACATCTCTTATCTTTGTTAGGGTTTTCATGTAAGACTGAGGTATCATCACATGTACAGGCAATCCAGCCAGACTCCTGATCAGCAGCAGCTTGTTTGCCGAGTACAAAGACCGTACTCCTACACAAAAACTTCCGTCTCTGTTGATTCTTGATGATGTCACTTTCTCATTGACACCCGAGGTAATCTCAGATATCATTAGATTTGGATTCACTTTCCAGAAGTAGTCCTCGGCAGTGACTGGTCTGAACACCACCGGTATCCCCGTAGCTCGGTTCTTGTGATAGTGACCACCGTGTAAGCTCCCTCGTCTTCCTTGGGTGCTTCTGTATCCATCTGTGTCATGTCATTAAGGGAGTACGTCAATGTGGCGTCATCGTTGTCAACCTCTTCTTCCTCCTCTGTACGCCTATTCTTACACTGCGAGGCCTCGCTGTTCTCTGTATGGGACGTCGATATCGTTGCTGAGCCTGCAGCAACTTGAAGTCGAATGGGATGAATAATTGGTGCTCCGCTTGGCGCTAGCGGCATCTCGTTGTCCCCCATACCCGGGCTTTGCCAGGTATGAGACACGGGCCCGCTAAGGGGCAATTCTGATCGCGATGCGTAGTGAAACTCCGACTAACCGATGTTTAGCTGCCACTCTGAAGACAGTCCACCCACCGCACACACCGTAAAAAGATCCCAAACTCAATATAATAACAGAACTAAGAGAGCGAAATGAAGCTACGGGCTTCTTCCATTCACTTCTTCGTTTTCTTGCCGATCACTGATCAGTTATCACTAATTGTGATCACGGTTACACAATCACTGATCGTGCGCCATAACATGTCCTGGGGCACTTTGGCCGTCACTTGCATTTGCGCCTTTAACTCCCGTACAAAGACATCCTATAGTTAGGTAGTTCTAACAGGCGGGGAAGTGACCTGTAGAAAAGCAAACGCGAAATGAAGCTACGAACCACCCGGCATTGATGGAATAAAATGCCAGGCGTGACTGCGAGAAATAGCAAGACCACATAGTTGAAGAGAAATCACGCTGGTAGCCGATATAAAAGTAAACATAAAGTAAAGGTGAACCAAGGCAGTTCATAGGCTTCAAACGGTGGTATCAATTGCAAGAGATTGGAAGAGTGGCCGAGGACCGCCAAGGCAAATGCTTTGGCTGAAGATAATAAATAAAGAGGCACAGAATGAAATCAAGTCCCGCAGGATAACAGTGAATAGAGATCACGAGGAGAGACCTTCGTTTTAGGGGAAATAAGACGCGCCAGGAATAATAAAGAAAACCACAAACCGATTAGCCTTGAGGAGTTACCCTTATAGGAAAAAGAAAAGCAACGACACCGAGTGGTAAATCTCTTTCTCGCAGGTACGCTTATCACATGCCAACTGATGGAAACTGGGGCGGCCGTCTCCCGAACGGTGCCTGGGGTGGGCAAGTTGGCCTCGTTGTCCGAAACGTGAGTGGTGTTAAAAATCTGCTTTGTCAAATTGAATTTGCTTCTAGTACACATCCTTCCTTGCAAAGTAGCTGCCCCCTTCGCCCCCTACGTCCTAATTGTGCGTTTTGTCAGGCGGGGAATCAACCACTATGCGTCTATAAAGTAACACGCGCACATGCTATTGCTGATGATTAAGCTCTTGTAATGGGTGTTCTTTTCGACTACCTGCTCTTAGCGTAATTGATGTTTTTTAAGCCTGATGCAATTGTGCCTTTCTTGTATACATTACTATGTTTTTTTCAGGAGGCAGCTGGCGCTACAAACACTTATATAGGGTTTTTTTTAATGCAAAGCATTTCTTTGAGCGTATCTGTCTGTCTAGCCGCTTAAGCTTGAGTGCCCTCGTGGTCGCCCCGTTAACTTGACGTGGACCAAATTTACCAACGGAGGGTAAGATGGTTTGACAAATAAGACGCGCTGTTACAGACATGGATAATGTAACAATTCCATCGCGTACGTCGTCAAACTCTTCCCGCCAGACAGTGGCCATATCCGCGGGTATTCGCCGCTAGTATACGGGTATGTGCCATAGTTGATTGACAATTAGTTGTTCCCAGGAACGATGAGAACACACATAAACAATATAAACGTGTAAGTCCTAAGCAATACCCGAGCTTGGTAGCGTCGACCCAATAAAAAACTTGGGTAGACGTGTCGCCCAATAAAAATATTTCCACACGGTCACCTTCCCTCCATATGCTTTTCATAACGTCAATTTTCAGGTACCTGGGATTTGGCGCATTTTTTTTCGCAGCAACAACTTGAAGCACTGGCGTGCCCTTGTGGTAGAACACTTCCTTGCCAGGAATAACACCTTAGTTCAATTGGCCCTCTAAGCAAAAGTTGTTATTTATTCATTAGCATCCATGTATGTTTTTCGCTCACAGGCAACGCTGGATATGCGCTCACAACCAATGACACGATAGCCGAACTTCTTCAAAACGAGCTATTTAACGCACGGAAGAACGAATGCATACAAACTTTCTTTGAAAGATCTGAGATGAAAGTTCTTTTTCCACAAAAGTTTTGACGTTGGAGCAGCCCGCTGCCATGTTGTGAAAGTTAGGAGAAGCCCCGCCGCTGGGTCATGGACCTTCGAGACACCTAGTTTATGGCCATTACGAGCTCAAAACTTTACTTTAGTAATTTGCTTTAGCACTTTTTTCAGTGGTCATGGCTGTTCTCACTATACAGGCGCATGTTGAGATTTTTCGCGCTTTGTGTTTTAGGCATATTTGCAGTGACTTCTTAGCCATTTTACAGGCTCCTCGCATGCATGCAGCCCCGTTGACCACTTTGCAACCGATTTATTGTGCATGGTGCTCTAGCACAACAGATAGAGCATATTGCAATACGCGCAACCAACATGATCATCATTCAAGGAGTAGAAGGAACTTCACTCCCTGGAAAGCACTCCAGGTCGTCGAAATTTCCGGAGTCCTTCACTATGGCATATTTTATAATTGTATCGTTGTTTGTAAAAGTAAAGCCCCCAGTTTTTCATTTTTATATGCGCTTCTCCTAAGTAAGGACAGTGTGCGCGCTCGTCGGTTTAGCAGCGTGAATCCAAAATTCTGGGCACCAGGGTGGTCGGACGTTGAATTCTTTACGCGTACAGTTCCTAAGTCTTTAATCATAGGGCGCATGGGCAACAAATATGTTTCTCAGCACCATGAATATGACGAAGTTGCACAGAGCTGTTTAGCCGTCATTCGCTTAGTAGAGATGCGCTCGCCCTCACCCTTCATGCAGTTTAGATCCTGATATGGCACTGATACCAAGAAAAAGTTCCCGCTCGCGGACGCCAGTAAGCTATACATGTCTGTTTATTTTGTGATTTCATGTGGAGCCCACGAAATAAGTCAGTGAAACTGCACAGATGATCGAGTCACCAGAATACGAGTGTGTTATTTACCGGAAAAACAGTGTTCTTGAAATTCAGTTTACCTGGTACATGATGCTGCGTGGGGAAAACGTTAAAACGGGACTGAGATGAAGGAACGTAAGCGCTCAAGAACAATCGTGCGCAAGTTATCGAGATGCAAAATTAACACCAATAATAAACAACTAAGCCATAGCACATTGCAACAGCCTTACAGTTCACAAGATATTCATCTCCAACCGTGAATGTTTTCGTGATAACCTGATTTCGTGTTGTTTTCTATTGAATAAGTTTGTTAACCTTGCTGTTTTTATTTGTTTGCTTTTTGTTTTTTCCTTGTTCTTTGTACCTTTTGTCTATATCAGTTTGCATTGTATTTACTGACGCCCCTAATCAATGCCTTTTGCATTTAAATAAATGCAAAAGGCATTGCGAAATGCATTTTAAATAAAGAAATAAATACATACATAAAATTTGAGCTACCACGTGGTGAGTGATGAACTGCATGTCTGCAAGGAGTCATGACACCACATCTTACTTGACGAAAACGCTATCTGCTCGTCAGCGGGTGTGTTATCTACGCCACCATCTCGAAGCGGCTTTTTCGCGTGGTTCGCGCGTGCAATATAAACCTGCACGTTGGCCGTCATCGAGTGGCCCATCTCGTTAGTAGTCATACTTGCAAACATTATGATCATACGCAGTACTAGACATAATAAATAAGCTCGGTCTCTCTCTCTCTATCTCTCTGCGTTTTCCACGCAGGAGTGCGACGTGGCTGTGGGGCCACTGGCACTGACCAACGACCGCGTTATTGCTATGCGACCATTGCCAGCCTACTTTTACGCAGATGCAAGCCACATGGCCGGTCGCAGAGAAGTATACTACAGCGACGTCTTCGGCTACATATACGCCTTCGATGAACAGGTGAACAGCTGTGTTAAGGCCTTTCGCCTTGTCCTGAATTTGGGCCCTCTAAACTACCGATCAGTGACTGTGTGCAGGGTTTAGAATTTTCTCTGCTTCTCGCGAAGCTCTAACAAAGTACTAACGTATCAAGGCAATGTTCAATTATGAGCAAGGCTTCAGCTTCATTCGTTGATCACAACTTCCTCTAGGTGGCTCAAATCCCTAGCACTGAAAGATTGGTTGAAATGGGGCTCATGTAATCGCACTCTCAGTGCGTGTCAATGCATGAATGGCGCCTTCTTTTACTCCCGTACCGTTTCACCGAGAGTAACTATATACAACAACCAACATAGTGCGAGAAAATGCATTTAGTGCATTTACTTCTATCGTTCTATTTGCTTGGGAACATGTCTTAAGAAATTAATGAAATGTTTTTGTGTATTTTGTATTTTGTTGAATTTTCCGCAAGCCGCCAGGGAACATGACAGTCGCTTCTTGAGCTGGCTTCTTAATGGGTGAGTGCGCGCTGTAAGCGAAAATGAGCCGAGATTGAAGAAAACAAACTTATAAGCGCAGCGAGATATCTCGAAGGTTGGTTGGTGAACGTTTCAGGTATTTTGCACCGTTCAATTACGCTGGACATCAGTCCTATTCCTCAACTAAACGCCGAGAATGCTTCTGCTAAGAGTGCCCATTTACGAAACATTGCGAATAATAATTTCAATTGTGTTTAAACTAAGCTGTTGCTATCGTCAACAGCTGCTTCTGTAGCTTTGTGTGATCTTTTTACGCACCTTCAATGTGGAAGTTCGTATTTTTAAAAGCACGAGTAGCTGTTTTTGCAGAAACTTTTTCTCGAAAGACTTATGGTGATACCCTGTCGGTATTGCAGGTATGGATTGGCATTGTCCTTGCGCTTGCTACTGTTGCCATCCTGATGGTAACGTTCCAGAACGACTTCAGATTTGCCGGTGCCACAGAAAAGCTCCTTGAGTACATCTTTCTGCTCTTCGCCATGCTGTTAACCAAGGGCGAGTTGAGATATTTTAAACCTTTCAGTAGACCCTCCCTTCGAACTCTGGGAAGAAAATTTTTCTTTATACTTTATAAATGTACGTAGACATGATGTATTGATGTTGCTTGGCCATACGTATATGCGCCACATTACAATTTACAATTGGTACTATCAACAGCAAAAGTTTGCACGGCGCTGGATCTACAACCAATGCTGATTTCTGCTATCTCAGCGCTTGATGCTTGTAATCAAGCTGGTGACTGTATAGCTCAAAATACCAAGTGCAGTACAAAATATTGATTTGGAAATTTTATTTTTAGACAAAGTGGGAATTTAGGTTTATTCGAAATTGGCCATTCTGCAAACTCCTAATGTTGATAGTACAAATCCTGCAATTATTAGGAACCGTTATTAAAAGAATCTCTCGTTTTATTCTATATAACCACAAAAAAACACCAGGTGAATGCCGATGCACACACACACACACACACACACACACACACACACACACACACACACACACACACACACACATACACATAAATTTAATTCTTCAGCTGTAATGATACGTGCCAACAAAGTGCTTTACCAATTTTGCGTGTGCGCAATTCGCTAAATATGCGCTTCTTTTCAATGTGCCAGCTGTCTTGTTACCTACGCAGTAAAATGCGAAAGCGATGTAAACTGTGCGTCTCTAAGGCCTGAGAAATCAGAAAACACGTAGAGACAATTGAGGCTGACGAGCAGCGGTACTGAAAGTGTTTCCTGTTTCCTGGAGTATTAATCTATAAGGGATAAGTCGGGAAGGCAGAACCAAGCAATTTAAATACAGCACAAAACGTCTATGCTAGTTCAATGATGTAGTTCCGCGATCAATCTTTTATAAAAAGTTGTCAAAGATTAGGACCTGCAGCGAAATTGCGTCTCCGATCTCAGCATCACTACAGTTAGGACATGCTGTCTTCCATTATCGGCCCAAAACGCACGGCCCACCAGCCCCTCCGTTCGTGTCCTGCAAGGTCGCGCGCGAGCTTTGCGCCGATTCGAATACGTTACTGTCCGCTGGTAGAACAAACATCAACCTCACTGCCTTAAGAAAAATATACGTAGGACTGGTGCGTATACTAGCTGCGCACAAAGAAATGGCGATAAAACTTCTCACGCAAGTATTGTCGAGATTAAAAGATGACACATTTCTCATGAATGTGACAAAAAAGCGATATTTCTCTAGCGTGTCATGTCAGAAGCATGCCTCAGTCAGGCTTCTGTGACATTGCACGGTATCGTTTCAAAGACTGTTATGAGCGATTCTATGCATAATCTTACAATTGTTAATTGCATGGATAATTGTGACGCCACCCATTCTTTGTGCTTGCTTTGTGCTTACGCATTCTGGTGCATTTTTCTGGGTTTCTTTAGGAAAAAAAAAGTTAAATTGTAAAAAGCGCTTGCTCTTGTCATTCCGTACATTGTGCTATGTCTCGTTTTTCTAGAGTTTATTGAGTTGAAATCGTACCACTGAGACCAGCCAACCAAATTGCTCCCATAGATTTTGGCTTTTCACTTCGGTAAAGGTGCACTTCACAAATTGTGCAGCTAAAGTAATTAGGCCTAACCTATGTAATGCACAAGAATCAATTTGAAAACACCATTCGATAAAAATTGAATTGTATACGTATGATGTAGGCATAGGTCTGTGAACTCAATCATGTGTCCACTTACTCGGACTCCCTCATGCTCAAGTCGAGAAGTGAGGTTTAGCCTCAGTAAGCCCTGGTGAGTAGTATTTTGTTGAATCTGAGTCCTAACAAATTCTAGGTAAAGGTTACATATCGTTGAGTGAGCTTGAGTGAATCTCGCTTTTCTTGCTGACCTATGATCGTTTGTACTCATCTTCACCATTAGTATCACCCTTACCTGAATTGACCTCTATGCTGACGTCTACTCACAAGTATTCGAAAGCAGTATCGTTCATATACCATATCAATATTGATTGATCAGAGGTGAATAAAGTAGCTTCTCCTTTGGTCGCTAACGATTTCCTTCGATAACCCGACTCGAGCGAAAATCTCAAGTAATCTTTCTGCGACATGCACAGCGTCAAATGCGGGGAGTGTATTGACATCCGCATAATGAGTGGCAAAGCCAATAAGCGTTAGAATGTAGTGGTGGCCACGGTGCGACTTCAGTTAGAACGGACTGATTGAAACAATCGCAACACACTTAAACGGTGTACGTATAACAGGCATGTTGCCCAGAGGTGCAACACCAATTTTGTTTTTGCTGTCGTTCGTTGAAACTTGTCGCATGACTTGACAAACCTTTTCACATCGCCATACATATCCGACAAGTAAAAATCAGCTAAAATTGTTGTGCGCAATCTCAGTATGTTGTGATCAGCAATCTGTTGTGCATTGAATGGCTTGGTGCCCTGCAATAAGGCTCTCATGACCGGCATTCGGGATATGCCAACTAAAGTTCTTTGGTATGATTACTTCGTTAAAGGTTCTGCCAGTCGCAAGACCATATTGTCGGCAGTACAGTCCACCTCTCTAGAAACCTATACCTGTGGCCTTTCGGTGACTTGAAGTCTTTATGAACTTTAGCGAACGCAGTCTTCAATGTTTTGTCCTTCCACTGTTTTTCGTAGAACTCGTCCTTTGTCACGTGACTCCATTTGATCTTCGGAACAGTCAATGGATTCATTTTGTGCTCGTGTGGTTTCACTCTAGCAGAAACTTCAAGTCGAATGGAGTCCATATAGCTGCCACCAAGCGCATTTGTTTCTAGACCGAGAGTTCCCTCGGGCCGATGAGAAGAATCGCTAAAAGGCACCGAGAAATAAGGGAGGACAATTTGATTCAGATTAATCACGGATTTCTGCTATGTCACCTTTCTTATACGGCAATTGGCTCGTGTCGGAGTGCAACAATATCGATGCCCTAATCAAAAGAGTTTTCAAGCTAACCCTTGGCATTCCCGTCCGAACACACATGGAAGACCTCCTGAAGCTGGGAATCCAAAATAGATTCGGAAAAATTGCCGAGGCCCCAAAGTTTTCACAGTTTGCCAGACACTTCTGCACCCCAGCGGGTAAAGTGATACTCGGCATGCAGGGACGCAACCCCACGGACATCAGTCCTGATGCTGTGAAGCTGCCCAAAGAAGTAAGGCCCAAAATTTTTATACATACAGCGCATGCCACGCAATATTCATCCAACCTACAACGCAGCACGCAGACGACCAAGAGGTAAAGCTCTGCTCGCCAGTGCCCGCTTTGACAACGAACGAGCTTGCTTCGTTGATGCCGCTTCGCAAGCTCAAAAAGAAGCGTTCTCGTTAGTGGTTGCTACTACGCTTCTGAAGTAATCATCTGCGCTACCATCCACACTTCTAGATTCAGCGTCGCAGAGCAAGTTGCATTGCTCTTGTATTGAGGGACGGTGTCGCCCCGCCGCGGTGGTCTAGTGGCTAAGGTACTCGGCTGCTAACCCGCAGGTCACGGGATCGAATCCCGGCTGCAGCGGCTGCATTTCCGATGCAGGTGGAAACATTGTAGGCCCGTGTGCTCAGATTTAGGTGCCCGTTAAAAAACCACAGGTGGTCGAAATTTCCGGAGCCCTCCACTGCGGCGTCTCTCATAATCATATGGTGCTTTTGGAACGTTAAACCCCACATATCAATCAATGATTGACGACGTATGTTACACAACTTAACTCAACGGAAGTAAACAAGGAACAGCCAAGCGAAGCAAGTTCACACAAGATTCATGCACGTAGCCTATTTTGCACGCCGATGACAGTTAATGAAGAACTACCGGGGCATCTTTGTGTTGAACAGCGTGAGTGTCGAACAAGCTACTAGACCTGTTCAAAAACTTGCAGGTTATTGCACTTAGACTTTCAGGTAAGGTGTAAAAGTGTACTTTCAATTCACTTGGTAGAACTTTGTAACATTTTTTTCTCATCTTCCTATTGTTACAAAAGTTGTCAACAACTTCCTAAACGGGGGGCCGCATGATAGAGGCGAGAGAAAAATACACGTGGCCACGACGCGGGGGCGATGAAGAGGAAACCGAAGTTTGTGCGCGGGCGACGCGTGCCACGGTGCCTGTGCCAGTGGTGAAGACAGCGCAGCGGTCAATAATAGACTTCTCTCTGCTGAACGACCAGTCAAGGGAATCAGGCGACGTCTTGCAGGCGCTACTGTGCCTATACTCCGGCTGGGTATTGGCCCAGGGACCAGGTGAGGTGCAAGGGTCCGGCTAACGTTCCTGGCTGATGCAGGGGAACAGCGACGCCTGCATTCCGGCTTGATAGCTGAACCAGAGATAGGAGGAGGTGCCCTCGTCTACGCTGTCGTGCACGATGATCGAGTGTGTTCCGTGGATAGTGGACCCCTGCTGCTGATGTCTTGCGGAGTCGCTGAGACGAGCCGGGAGTGGCCGAGATGAACATGTAGGCTGAGCTACTGAACTACTGCAGCTTTGGCGAGGGCTGGCACGCGTTAGCGACATAAACCAGTCAGACTGGACATCTTCTTCGAGCGGCGGGCATCGACGTCCCTCAGCGGCTTCAAACATGCCGAGACCGTTCCAAATCAAACACAATTAGCGCAGTTAAGACTGCATATATCAAAGTACTTCACAATATTGATTAATAGATCATCTTTTCATGTAATAATATGCTACATGCATGTATACTGAGATTCTAGGGGGCGACGCGTGTGTGTCTCACAAAAAAGACGAAGGGTGCCCTCAGCTCGATTGCTGGTGAAGTAATCACGCCATTACCACTGGTTGCAAATACTTCTAATCCACAGCCTTGTCGACACGGCGTCCCTTCTTTTCCGTAACATATTTCGTGGAGGTGGAACGTTCCCCGTCCTCACCACGAAGCTTCGAAGTGGCCGCACCGTTCAGTCTCCGGCCATGGCTATCTATAACAATAACCCTTCAGCGTCTCCACCTGTAGCTCCAGCCACCCAATACCTGAAGATGCCACACCCCCGTGATTCCGGTACATTCTCCGCACAACCAGGGCTTGACGTTGACTACTGGCTCCGTATGTACGAGCGCGTTAACCAGACACACTAATGGGATTCTACAATGATGCTCGCCAACGTAATATTTTTCTTGGACGGTACCCACGTGTTTGGTTCGACGCCCATGAGACCGACCTTACCAGTTGGGATATCTTCAAGGAGCGACTACGTGACCTCTTTGGCGACCCGTCCAGTCGCCAAATGGAAGCGCGAAAAGAACTTGCCACTCGTGCGCAGTCCTCAACTGAGTCGTATGTCTCGTACATATAGGACGTGCTTGCGTTGTGTCGGAAAGTGGACGAGCCTTCAACCCGCTCGTCCACTTTCTTGACAGAGAGTGAAAAGGTGGACCACATTCTCAAGGGCATCGAGGACGATGCCTTCAATTTGCTCGTGTGTACCAACGTCACGACCGTAGATATGATTACTGAGGAATGCCGCCGCTTCGAAATGGCGAAAAGCCGCCGTATTCTGCCTCAGTTTACGCGGCTACAAAACACGGCTGTTACATCAACCTGCACCGATCTCGGTTCCGTCCCACCCATTTAGGACAGTGTGACACGTATAGTTCAACGGGAGCTTGAGGCGCGAAGTCTGGCACCATTTCCTCCACATCCACTCGACCATGGCACCGCACAAACGCCTGCGGCGGTTTCTGTTATTCAAGTCGTCATGAGGCAGGAAACTACAAAGCTTGGTATTCCTGTGGCCTGCTCAGCCTCCCAACCCACCTCCAGACTAATGACAATAAATGCACCACGTCATGACTTACATTTTATTCCGAAATCGCGCAATTAAATTGAATGGAGAACTGCAGAAGACAGACCGATCTGCTTCTGCTGCCACCAATTTGGCCATATCTCCTGCTACGGCCACAGCAATTGGATGCCATCAAACTGGTACCCATTTTCCTCTACTCGACCATACGAGGACTCCCGACGGTATTCACCCAGTCGTGTGTACCCTTCTTTCGACGTCCCTAACAGCCGCTCCACTGCTCGTTCGCCGTCACCTCAGCGCCGCCGTTCTCCATCGCCCCAACCACGCCGCTATCCGTCGCCGGTCAACTATGGATCCTCTCGGACGGAAAAGTAGATTATGCAGCTCCGGGAGGTAGTGTTGCATCAATTGCGACTGATCCAAATCCTCCATTGACGCTCCCCACTGATACGAACTTGATTGAGGTGTATATGGACGGTATTTCTTTGACGGCGTTAGTCGATACCGGAGCTCAAGTGGCCATAATGAGTGCTCATTTGTGTCGCCTGCTCAAAAAAGTCCTCACGCCTACAGCAACGAAAGCCCTCCGTGGCGCTGATGGTGGAACTGTGGCCATCACTGGAATGTGTACCGCTCGCGTTAGTATTGCGGGCCGCCACGTCTCCGTTTTATTTACGGTGAATTGCCCTCACGAGCTAAACTTCGGCATGGAATTCCTATTGACGCATTCTGCCCTTATCGATTGTGCCACCGGTACTCTCTGCCTAGAACTTCCTCTTCTCCCGAATTAACACACTGTACTTCCGAACAGCTTGTGCACCACTTATTTCTTCTGGATACCAGCTGAAGCACTCACATTCATTGAATTGGAAACATCGTCTCCCATGCTTGACGATGATTATATCGTGACGCCGATTCCTGATGTTCTCCTGGCGCGCGACATTACTGTCTCGCACTCCGTCGTAACTATGGGCTCTAAACAAACATATTTGCCTGTTACCAGTTTTGGTTTCATAAAACAAGTGCTATCTCAAGGAATATTGGTCGCCACGCTAAGACCTTTAATTGATGACCACGTCACCTGTTTCACGGCAGACGTATGTCCCGATCACCCATGTCGTTCGCAGGATGCCACGTGCCTCGATGCAACCTTACACTCCATGATCGCCCCAGACCTCGAAACCGATGCTAGTGGTCACGGAATCGGGGCCGCCTTAGCCCAACGCCAACGGGGACACGACGGAATTGTCACCTACGCAAGGCGCCTCCTCACAGCTGCTGAGCGCCACTGTTCCATTACAGAGCGTGAATGTCATGCTCTTGTTTGGGCAGTCTCAAAGTTCTGCCCATATTTATATGGCACAAGTTTCTCTGTAACAACTGACCAGCATGCGCTATGTTGCCTTACGTCACTGAAGGATCCTACTGGCCGGCTCGGGTGCTGGGCTCTGCGACTACAAAAGTATACCTACACGATGACGTACAAGTCCGGACGCCTACATCAGGATGCAGACTGCCTGTCCCGCTACCTGGTTGCTGAGTTGAGCACTATGCTGACACCGACACCGAGCCTTGCGTCTTTTCCCTTTCACAAATGACATCCATCGGTGACGAGCAGCGCCATGATTCGTCTTTGCATGCTATTATTGAGTGCCTCGAATCACCATCTTCTAATCAGTCCCATCGCTCATTCGTGCTGCACGATGGTGATTATACCGCCAAAGTTTTGAGCTGAATGGACCGGCCCTGCTGCTTGTCGTTCCAAAACACCTTCACTCGGAAGTTCTAAATGAACTTCATGACCTTCCGACTGCCGGTCACCTTGGTGTGTCATGCACTTACGATAGAATACGCCGACGCTTCTTCTGGCCAGGGCTTGCGAGAAATGTCAGCGCCGCAAAACGCCATCAACACTTCCCGCCGGACGCCTTCAACCACTTACATTCCGTCAGAACCGTTCTTCCGCGTTGGCTTCTACCTACTTGGCCCTTTCCCCATGTCTTCCTCTGGTAACAAGTCGATAGCTGTGGCCACCGACTACGCCACGCGTTATGCCATCACACGAGCTCTTCCAACAAGCTGCGCCACAGACGTCACCGACTTTCTCCTCAAGGACGTGATTTTTCAACACGGAGCCCCACGGCAGCTGCTTACAAACCGTGGCCGCACCTTTTTGTCGAAAGTCATAGCCGACATATTGCAGTCCTGTGAAACGAGACACAAGCTGACCACGTCATACCTTCCGCAAACCAACGGACTTACGGAGCGTCTAAATTGAACTCTTACAGACATGCTCGCTACGTATGTTTCTACCAACCACACCGACTGGGCTTTTGCGTTGCCGTACGTCACATTTGCGTATATTTTTTCGTGCCATGACACTGCCGGTTAATCTCAATTTTTTCTGCTGTTTGGCCGAGAACCAACATTGCCTCTAGACACCATCATACCGTTCCCTGCAGTACGGACCAGTGAATATGCCATGGACGCTATTACTCGGGCCGCTCAAGCACGCAAAATCACCCGTACACGCCTTCTGACCTCTCAAGAGAAGCAACGGCGTTTCTATGACCAACGACACCATGACGTACACTTTCCGCCTGGTTCTTTCGTCCTCCTCTGGTCTCCGACCCGTCAAGTTGGCTTGTAAGAAAAACTGCTTACTCGCTACACAGGTCCATTACAAGTCCTTCGTATGGTTACTCCTGTGACATATGAAATAGGTACTTTCGTCCCGTCGCCTTCATGTGCCCAACAGGCTACCGATATTGTACATGTTGCGTGCTTGAAGCCCTACCACTCTCCTAGCGACGTTGACATTTAGATGTGCCGAGACGGCGCTTCTGCCACCGGGGATTATGCTACATGCATGCATACTGAGATTCTAGGGGGCGACGCACGTTTGTGCCTGGCGAGGAAGACGAAGGGTGGTCTCCGGTCGATTGCTAAAGAACTGGTCGCGCCATTACCGCTGGTTTCAAATACATCGAATCCACAGCCTCGTCGATAGGGCGTCTCTTCTTTTTCGTAACAATATGTTTGTGTGTGTGTGTGTGCACTCATGAATCGACTCAGTTCCTTGTTGAGTGGTCCTGGGCCCAAAACTTGATGTTATATCACACTCGATAAACATTCCGAGGACTCTGATTGATTGAGTCTACGCGCTGAACTGGGCAGCTGTTACCGGTGAATAACCTGATGCGGCTCTTCGTTGCGGTCTTCCAGGACTGGTGAGAATCACCTCTGAGCTTCTTCTTATAGAGTAAGAACTCGAACTTAGGGAGCGAGCGCCGAAGGCCAGTAGGGATTAGATAGTGCTCAGTCATATCGATGGCTTGTTGCAAAGCGCTCTTAATCTGACCCTAGCATCCGCTGTGGCATCAGATGGTGATGTCGTCGGCATAGACTATGTGCTTAATGTGTGGTATCTTGTTAATGGCCCGCGACAGGTTGATCATGCAAATGTTGAAGAGCCTCAACGCCCCTTGAGGTGTCCCCTTTGACCCAAGAGTAATTTCATCTGTACAAAACGTGTCAATCTTCAGCCTTTTGAAACTCGAAAAAAAAGGAGCTCACAAAATTGTACGCCCGTTCTACGACGTGAAACTCAGCCAAGCTCTTCAAAACAAAGAAATGCAAAACGCTGTCAAAAGCTGTTTCTAAGTCCAAGCCGAGAATCACCTAAGTGTCAGTGGAACCGGACTAATTGACCTGGTGCTTCATCAGCTTCATGACATCCTCAGTAAAGATCCCCGACCAAAATTCAATCTTATTGTGCCTGTAGCATTCGCTAGACTCGAGCTGCTCAGTCAGGCGGTTGAGAATGACGTTCTCAGCCACCTTCCCGACGCATGCCTTCAGTGAGATTGGCCTGAGGTTCTCTATGCTGGCGCCTTTACCAGCTTGGGTATCAGTGCTAATCTGAGATGTAAATTACAAAGGGGTGTCATTGACCATCCCACCGCCAGCTGTTCAAAGGAAGCTCTTGATAAATGTACCTAATGTTGTCATCTCTTTCAAGCAAGAATGTTCTAATGGATCTGTAAAAATCACTCATAACTCGTACTTGAAAGTAATGTATCAAAAATGCAGTGAAGCGCACTGATTACGTAATATTACACAATATTACGTAAGAATACAAAATACGGTAGGCGCAAAAGTCACTCGATCTTCATACCACCATTTGCAACGCTTCTGAGAAGACGACAAGCAACGTGTCTTACCTATAATAGCTAAATGGTAGCAGGGGTCTTAGTAGCAGCTGAAAAAATGCTTTCAAAGGTAAGTAATGCACTTCGAACGGCATTGGGCACTGTGTTACATTGCCCCTTATATTTGACAAGTGCGGTGCATGCGTACATACAGGCCCTTCCCGCTGCCCGAAGAACACCCGCGTGCTCATCGGTGTCTGGTGGTTAGCCGTCGTCTTCGCGACCACTTCTTTCACAAGTCACATGCAGGCCAGCATGGCCATAAAGACTGAAGTTCCCCGTCTAGAAAGTGTTGCCGATATCATCAAGCACCGACGCATTGTCCCCACTATTATCGACGGCATGGCTTTCGACGTCTTCTTCAAGGTAAGCAGGCGTGTGCGTCTCTCATAGTAACGTACAGTAGACGTGTTAGACAGGGCTGGAAATTGTCTGAGTCATGCCTCAGTAGAGCAAGCTACATTGAATCCTTACGCATCACGTGGCATGGTGGTGTACTGCAACTCGGAGTTTTATAGTGAATCTACAAGCCAATGTTAGTGTACATGTTTTCACGACGTCGTTGCATTCTCTAAAAAAAGTGATTAATCACTCAAAGTTGCAGAATACTGGTGCAGGTGACCAAAACGTAAGATACTCCTCCAGCACGTCTTCCATTATAATACTAGAGCTACTACTACTACTACTACTAATATTAACAATAATCATATAATATTAATAATAAAATATTATGAATTATTGTTGCGTAGTGCTCATAACCAGCCACCCCAGCATTTCTTCCTGCCGGAATGACACATGTTTTCAAACAGAAAATGCGACAAGATGCTTCTCTTCGTATAGTGTAGCTGCTATACCATCTCCACTTGTGGTAGGTGCCACATTGAAGGCACTGTCACTTCGTCATACTGCCTGAAGAAAGCGTAACAAACCGAAATAGTGCCGCTAGAGGTTAGTAGGGAGTAATAAATTCGTGTCTCGACTGCACTTGAATATTTCTCTGGTCTTAAGTAGAGCCACTTTACAAAGATGAAAAGAAGTGCTCCAAGCAGCTGGCGATAATTGTAAAGAAGGGCCACCCCAGATTGGCATCCAGTTTCGCAGAACCGAAAGGGAAAGACAGTTGTAAATTAAGTACTAAAGGGAGGCAATGAATTGATTTCAATTAATAAATTGCATTCTGAACATTCCTATGTTGGTAACTTCACCATTATAGCTTTATTGATAGAAAAAAACCGCAAAATAAAAATTAGAAGCAAAATGTAATACTAAAGGCGCGTTTCTTTTCTCATAAACAATGACAGTTAACGCACAGTAACACCCAGGAAAGTTTACGTAATGTTATCAGAAGTAGTTGTAGTATAAAGTTGAGCAAAAAACTGGGCGAAAAGATAACTTACCCCCAGAAGGATCTAAACTTGCTACCTTCGAGTAATGCGCCCGATGCTCTTCATCTGAGCTACGGTGGCGGTCATCCTTTCGTTCGCTTTACAGGGTATATGTGCGCATTTAACCCAGGGAGCGTCAGTCATCCCACCTGTTGCCGTTGCGGCGAATACAGAACATTCTTTCTTGCCTGTTTGGCGTCACGTAGTACTTGATATTATTACGACATGACAGCTGACCAATAATTCCTGAAATACCACCTGAAGGCATCAAACTAGGCTGAACAAAACCTTCGCTATCATGAATAAACATGTAAAATCAAGGGTACCTTGTCTTTGTTCGATACAAGTATAATGAGAACCAACAGATGTAGTGAAGAAAAGGCGACGACCGAAGACACGAACAAGCAAGCAAGCACCAGCGTCACTAGCAGCACCCCACTCGGGCTCACGATTGCCTGCATTTTGGCTGCTTTACGCCCACCTTTTTCGACGCTTCCCTTTTAACATTTGTCGAGCTTCCTTGACGTTCAACGTCAATAAAGCATGTCACATTTAGTGGAGGTACATATATTTTCTGTACCAACCTGGACCTTCGGTCCCAAATTCTCCCCTCGCTTCTTGATTCCATCACACCATGGCCAATAAGACCCCTATCTAGCCTAGACCTTCAGTCGTCTACGTCCCCTGTGGCACCATGTATCGCCAGCGAGAGCCGCTCATCTTTATCAGCTCCAGGGACTCGGATGTGGCCGATTGGCTATCGAAGTAGGCGCATACCAGTCTCATTAATAAGTGGGACGGCCAAATGAAGCTTGGGTACGTCCAGTTTTGTCCTACAGACATGGCTGAATTGTGTTAAAACAACCACTAGAGCCACCTTTCCACTTGGTCTGTCTTAGAGACTTTCATTACGCCCGTCTTCGGTTGGTAATCGGCTCTCAAACTTCTGTCAGAGCAGTGTTTGCGTCAATGGGCACAGCCCCGGGGAGAACTTCACCAGCTACATTGAAGACGTGCTAAAACTCTGCAACCATGTGAGCTCTGCCGTGACCGAAAAGCAGAAAACTGAGCACAACCTTAAGGGCATCGAGTACGACGCTTTCAGATGCTGTCCACAAAGAATGCCTCAGCTGTTGAAGTACTGATGTCCTTGTGTCAGAGTTTCGACGACTTGCGTTAACAGCACACGATCGCACGTCAAGCCCTCACCACGCCCGACACAATAACCCGCTTGCGGCTTCCTGCTCGCCATGCCGACCAGCTACCACTGCTATTCATCATCAAGGACTTCACTCAAGAGGAGGTAGCACGTCAGCCTTTATATCTCCCTCTCACAAACGCTCCAATGCAGACCTTAGCCCTAACATTCAGCACGTCATTCGCAACCAAATTGCAGAGGCACTATCTTCTCTGTCCCAGCGACCAACCGTATCTGCACGACTTACGCTGCCGTCACCTATGGTCCACCTCAGTAGCCTCCACTCTATGGCCCCGTCTCTGAGCTCGTCTCTGCACCTCTTACTTACGCTGCGATCGTCTCTCGGCCACGTCAGCAGCCTTAAACCTAGGCCCGCCCTGCAATGACCACCCCCACCTCACCACCGACCACGAATTCTTCACCGCCACTTCTCTAACGAACGGCCTCCACCTCCATTGTTCCACCGCCTAGATGTGTGTCGAACGCCGGACTACAGGGCCATCTGTTTCACCTGTGGTGTCGCTGGTCCATTCGCTCGCCACTGCCGCCGCTACTTAATTTCTTTTTTCAAACAATGGCCCTGCTCGATCCCTTATCGCGAAGAACGCCACTGACTACCATCTCGGATAACCGCTTCTCTTTCTCCAGTGCCCGATCCCAATCTTCTCGACAATACTCCCTGCCCCCATGCGTCACCACTCCGCTACAAAGAAGGCAAACTGACTGCTGCAGCTCCGGAGGCAAGAGCTGCAGGCAAGTCGGACTGCCCAAGGCCTCCTTGTGTTTCGCCGCGAAATGTTATTTACATTGATGTCGAAGAAACTGCTATTGTAGCACTTATTGACACAGGAGCTGCCGTTTTTGTCATCTCTGAGACATTGTCCCAGAAGCTAAAGAAGCTGGCGACGTCGCTGTCAGAACTAAGGCTCCGTACTGCCAGTTCCCAGTGTAATGCGCCGTTAGCTGTGTGCATGGCGCAGGTTATCATTCAAAACGCACTCTCCGTGATCAAGTTTTTCGTTCTATTGTCCTGCTCTCACTACATAATTCTCGTGTGGGACTTCATTTGAAGCCATAGCATCATTATAGACTGCTCTTTCGTGTAGAAGTCGCTCTTGTGCCCTTGCAGACATCTCCTTCACAGCATTAACCTGCTCGAACACTTGTCGTGGAACACACAGGTATCCTCCTCTCCGCACGTAGACCCTTGTCACCCTAGTGTGTACGAGTGCGCAGGATGGGGCAGCACTCTTTGCTTCATCGGAAGTCTTCTTATACGTCACTGCGGCTTATGAATGCCCTTTCCAGTACTCCCAGATAAATCTTAGGCGTCATTGATGCTCGTTGCCAACTCACTCACGTCTGCCGGGACATTGCTTCGAGGGGAATCTGTGCGGCGTATAGAAGGCGCCGACCTCTTGAGTTACCTGGACATCGCCAAGGACGAATCCTACCTTCAGCTAATAGCCATGACGTCACCTGTTCCGATGTCTTTAGCCCTAGATAAGTTTCGTCGTTCGATTGCCGACGACTTACTGCCATGGTATCAGAGTGAAGATCTCGCTTTTCTGCACAACTGCCGTTCATCTTTCGAGTGCGCCTGGCCAACCTTGGGCCGCACGAAGAGCGTTACTCACCACGTTGACACCGGTTCTCATGCTCTTTTACTCCTGACACGCTATCGAGTTTCCGCGGTGGAGGGCAAGAATACTAACAAACAAGTAGACGACATACTTCAACGCGAAGTGATTCAGCTGTCCCAGAGCCCCTGGTTCTTTCCCGTCGTCAATGTGTGCAAGGAGGATGGTACAATGAAAGTCTGTGTGGACTATGAGCCCCCTCAATAAGATAACCCGGAAGGATGGGTACCCGTTTCCGCGCACCGATGATGCTCCCGACTGCTTGCAAGGCATAGAATATTTCTCGCCCTAGATTTACACTCGGGGTATTGGCAAGAACCGATGGCTGACACTGGTCGTCCAAGACCGCTTTCGTCATGGCTGATGTACTCTACGAGTCCAACGTCATTCCGTTCGCATTGTACAACGCCTCCACTACATTTGAACGGGTGATGGACAACGTCCTTCGCAGCTACGAATGGAACAGCTACATTTGCTACCTCTACAATATCGTAGTGTTTTCTAGGGATTTTTCAACTCACCTCTGTCTTCGGGAGATTTTGACGTGCCTCAGCTCAGCTGGTCTCCAACAAAACATGAAGAAGTCTCATTTCGCGGGGCGCCAGTTGATAATACTGGGTCACGTCGTTTAAAAAGAGAGCGTTTTGTAGAACCAAGTTCTGTAGAAACCAAGGGCTCCATGGTGTTGCACAATTCCCCTAGCCAACTTGCATAAAGACGCTTCGAAGTGTTATTAGGCTGCGTTTCTTCTTTCGCCGATTCGTGCGCAACTTACCTTTCATCATCGACCCTCTTACCAACCTCCTTGCCGCCTCCAGCGGCATGTCGGCTTGGTCACGAAAATACGAGACATCTTTCGAGACGCTTCAGCACCTACTAAGAATGCCTCTGATACTCGGACGTTTTGAACCGGATGCGTCTACGAAAGTTTGTACTGACGCCAGCAGGGTCGGCCTCGGTGCCGTGTTTCTTGGCTCAAAAAAGGCCGGGATACCAAGAATACGTCGTCGCTTTCATGAGTCAAACTCTGAAGAAAGCCGAGTGCAATTATTTTGTCACAGAGAAAAATGCCTTACCAGAGTTCGGGCTTTGGCTAAGTTCCGTCTGTATCTTTTTAGCCGCTCTTTCGACGTCACCACAGATCACCAGACTCTGTGTTGGCTTTCGTCGGTGAAAGACTCTTGGGGATGACTCGATCGCTGGGCGCTCAGCTGCAAGAGTGTGACATTCGTGTTGTGTACCGATCAGGTAGCAAACACTCTGACGTGGACGCTCTTTCCCGTTAACCTTTAGCATCCATCATGGCTTCAATGTCCATTTCCTTCGCGCCCGTCGACGTCACCAACACTTCAGTGGAGCAATGCAAGGATACGCGTGTTTGCGACCTGCTCGAGTTTCTGGCACATTCATGAACTTACCGGCTTCCAGAGCTTTACGTCCTCAAGCACCATATTTCGCCACTCGGGATGGTCTCCTCTATCGGCGAAATTATGCATCTCATGGCAGCAGGTGGTGGCTTGTGATACCTCGCCACATGCGCATGCAAATGTGTGCTGCTTGCAACGCCGATTTGCTGAGCGCTCACGCTGGCGTTCTCAAGACCTACATTCACTTGCGTCAGAGGTAATATTCGTGTGGAATGTACCCATTTGTGTGCAAGTATATCTACGTTTGTACAGCCTGTCAGCGACGAAAGGCTCGCTCGCAATGAGCCACCGGTAAGCTTCAACCTCTCCCGTGTGCCGGCGCGTCCATCTGAGCACGTTGGTATTTATTTGTACGGGCCGCTTCCCTTGACCGCTTCTGGTATTAGATGCATCATCGTTGGCGTAGACAACCTTACGCGTTATGCAGAAACAAAAGCATTGCCCACAGCAACAGCAAGAAAAGTTGCGTTTTCCATCCCACGCAACTTTGTCCTCCGCCACGGCACACCCTGCGAACTTCTGAGTCATAGAGGACGTGCTTTTCTATCCAAAGCCGTCGAAGCATCGCTCATTCAGTGTAACATCGTCCACCGCAAACGACCGCATGTCATCCGCAAGCCAATGACCTAACAGAACGATTTAACCGCACTCTCGATGATATGCTGATGATGTACCCCACATCTGGCCAGGCAAACTAGGACGCCGTCCTTCGTTTCGTCACATATGCGAACAACGCTCCAACACAAGCTATTACGGGATTCCCACCGTTCTTTCTTTTTTACGAACTCGAGCCATTATGCATACTAGACACCATGCTTCCTTACACACCCGACGCCTGCGAGTACAGTCCGATTTCCGACATTGCCAGGTACGCAGAGGATTGTCGACATTTGGCTCGTTCCTTTACGAGCGAGGATCAAGTTCGCCAGAAACATAAGCGTGACGACGACCGACCTCATGCTACTTTCAAAACGGGCGCGCTAGTATGGCTCTATGTCCCACCGAATACTCCTGGCCTGTCCTCCAAGTTATTGGCCCACTATCATGGCCCATACTGCATTTGTGCTCGGACTTCTCACGTCTATTATGAGGTTGAGACCTTGACACCATCTGACGACTGGAGTCGTTGCGGCCAAGAAATCGTCCACGTCTCTCGCATCAAGCGCTATTATAGCCCGGCTATACTACCAATGCCTTAAGTCGCCAGAATGGCTCCTCTATTTTCCGGGAGCAAACGTAGTGAAGTAAAGAAGATGGCGAAAAGCACGAGCAATTAAGAAAGCGCCAGTGTCAATAGCAGCCCCAGACTCGAGCTCGCGCTTGCCCGGGTTTTGGCTTCTTAACGCCCGCTGCTCCTTGACGCTTCACGTTTAAAGTTTGTCGAGTTTTTTTGACGTCCAGCGTCAATAAACTACGTCACACAGAAACTTGCCAGAGGACGTATAGGGGTTGGTATTAGAAGTAATTGTAATGTAAATGTGAAGAAAAAAAAGTAGGTGAAATGATAATTCAAAATAGAAAGGATCCGAAACTTCACGCAGTAAACTCCGCACGTGACTTCATAGATTTTAAAGTGTGCTTATCGCATTTTATCCACCACTGACTAAACAGGATTTCTCCAAACCTTGTATAGGTTAAGCCACAGCTCCTGTCAAAGGACAAAGTGCTTTATTTTTACCAATTTACATTTACGTAGAGCCCTAGGCACCATCAAACATACGATGACATGGCGAATAGTGTGAAGACGTCAAATTAGCGTCGCCTCTCACATCATCTTTTGGTCATTTTCTCGCTTACTAAGCATATTCTCGCAGCAAGCCTGGCGATTTGTTATTACAAAAGAGTGATTTACTAATACAAAAAATTTTTTGCTCTGTAGTGTAACTCTAAAGTGAGGAGGCATATTCGGGTAAACGTGGAAACTCCTTGAATTAATTTCTTCTTTTACACTTGTCTAAAACTCTGTTTTATAATAAATGACACATTCGCCCTCTGAGAGACAAAGTATACTATATGTGTATAGGACAATACAGGCCCCACATTTTTATTGTATCAGAGGTTTCATTTTTCACTTTGCAGACTTCGGCCAATCCAGACGACCAAGAGCTTTGGCGTCGTGTCCAGCAACACAAAAGCCAGCTATCTTTCAATAAAGTTTTCCTGCGAGAGACTTATGAAGCTGTACTGGATGGCCGACAGGTAGGGCCACTCAATAGAGGTGTATATTAGGGTGAAAGCACCTTAATGGCGACGCTTGCCCATCTATCCAGAATTCGTCTGCATTGCTATAGTAGAGAAATATATCAGACACCACATCGCGTTAACGATAACCTCATATCAATCCTAATTATGACAAAGCAATGCAAAACAGCTACAAGCTCAAACCCCGAGTACTAGTCGGTTACCTTAACTTGGACATTATGGACCTTAGGGCCTAGCGTTGCCATCGACTGTTTATGTGACTTCATATTACCTTATGTCCCTTAAATACACCATGTGGGGCAATGCTAATGTTATATATGTGAGCCGCAAAATAAGGCTTAAATTACACTCACATCAACCATAATTGTGACAGAACAATATAAAATATCTACAGGCCCATATACTTCATACTAGTAGGTCACTTCAACGTAGAGATTATTGACCTTAGACCTAGCTACTTCTACATTCGTCTCGTACGTCTTTCTTTCCGTTTGAACAGCGCGCCGAAAGTGTCGAACTGTGACAATTGTTAGTCCGCAATTGTCCGGTGTATACCCGTTTCGTGCATGCTTTCAGCTTGAGGTGCTTCCTGCAGTTTTGTAGCTGCTTGTAGTTCTTCACTGACTTCACGATTCGTTGCTGTAGCTTTGATTCCTTCGCCCTTGGGCCGAAACGATGCACAGTAAACGCTCAAATAACTCTGTAAAGACACGTGCCCCTTCATGTTATACCAGTTTCTAGTAGGAGGAATGAGGCACGTGTTTACTTATTTATGCACAAAGGTCCAAGACTCCACGAATATGCTCATATCCAGCTTTTCTGGACACCAGTGGTTCAGTTCGCGTGAACGACACCACGTGGCGTATCGACCTTACAGAATTCAAAAGTTCCGCCATGACGTATGCAGTGACGTAACAAAGAATAAAATATTTTTTTTTATTTATTTATTTAAGGAATACTGCAGACAGTTTTTCACCATCCTAGCAGGAGAGGGTTACATAAGGTTTCTAACACAGAGGTCAAAACTAGAAGAAGTCGGAGCGTGCACGCAGTCGGAAGGCAGTGAATTCCAGTCTTCAATGGTTCTTACAAAAAAGGAGTACTTGAATGTGTTATTTTTAGGAGCATATGGTCTTACAGTTTTTGAATGATTTAACCTTGCTGAGCGCTGAGGAGGTGGCAGAATGTACAATTCTTTATTTAAACCAGATTCATTGTTGTATAGTTTATAAAAGAAGACTAACCTTGCAATTCTTCGCCTACATTCCAGTGGTTCCAGCTCACATTTATTTAACATTTCTGAAACGGAGGAGAGGCGCCTAAAGTCTGAAAAAATGAACCGTGCGCTTAGCCGCTGAATCCTTTCCACTTTATCTATGTCTTTCTTTAAATATGGGTCCCACGCAATGGATGCGTATTCTAGCACTGGTCGAACTAGGGTTTTATAGGCTGCAAGTTTAACTTTCCAATCACATGACCTCAGCTTCCTTCTTAAGAAGCATAGCTTCTTGTAGGCCTTGGCGCAAACGTTGTCGATGTGAGCGTCCCAACTAAGTTTCGTATTAATGGTCAATCCCAAATATTTTACGGAATTAACAAATTCAATACTTTGGTTACGGACATGGTATTTATGTTTAAGAGGAGTTTTCTTGTGTGTTACTGTAAGAGCGCAAGTTTTTGAGTAGTTAACAACCATCTGCCACCTCTCACACCAGTCAGCAATTTTGCACAAGTTGTCGTTAAGCAATGATTGATGCAAGGGGCTACTGACAGTTGTATAAATAACACAGTCGTCTGCAAACATTTTCACAGTCACTCCTGCGTCAATATCATCACAAATATCATTCACATAGATCAAGAACAAGAGTGGTCCCAAGACCGACCCCTGGGGCACTCCTGATAATACATCAAGGTTTTGTGATCGGTAGCCGCTAATTTCTACAAACTGCGTTCTGTTTTTCAGATACGCAGAAATCCAGTCCACGAGGCGGGGAGCAATCCCTACACGCTGCATTTTTTGTATCAGTAAAGATACAAAAAATCAGTAAAATATTGTATCAGTAAAAATATAATAAACAATAGTGCACACACCCTATGACTGTCGCTTCACCTCTGTGCGCAGATAAAAGTGCGGTTGTCGGCGTTATGGCAATGAATTGACAGTTTTTCTAGACATACCGGGCCAGACACCTCGCAGCATTCCGCACGAAATGCCTGGCCGTCATAGAGCACTCTTGGTGTATCAAAAGAAGCGTATTTGTTTGGTTCGTTTTTTTTAGTTTTTGCGCTGCCGTAGTGGGCGCGATATTAGAGAAGCATGCTGCTTTCAGGATTTTGTGTTCCCTGAGCATCAAGCATTATGCTTGGGTACGAACAGAACATTGCGGTTGTAGAATAACCAATTTTATGTGCACTCTACTTGAGTTATGCTCGCTTGCTCCTTGCTTTACGGTACAGTAAAACTGAATAACTTTGAGAACGCTAGAAATGAGAGTATGAAAACGAAGTGTAAGATATATGTTTTTTGTTTTCATTTACTTCTTGTCGAAATGACGCTGCCACCTCCAGCATGATGCCGTTGAAGTAGATGTGGCCTGAACTTACTGATGCAGTCAGGCTTGCTTTCACACCACACCGTTTCCTCGGTGTCGCACGGATATTTTCACTCGCGATCAAGGCCGGTACCGATCGAGTTCGGTTCAGAGCTTAGGTGCACAGTGATTGAAAGTAACCACGCAACATGTCAGGGGAATAAGAACATGGAGCGGCAGTGCTGCGACACTGACAAACAGCACCGAAGACTGCCGTGATCAAACCTGCGATCAAGCGCGCCTGTATCAGCCTGTCGACGCTGTCGGGTCCGCGTGCTCCGCACACTGTAGTGCCTACCCGCGCGAGCAAAAAAAAGGAGAAAAAAAGAAACAATGATCTCCTCGGGGAAAAGCTTACGAGAGAGCCGAACATAAAATAATGTTGGATCATTTACAATTTTATGAAACCTCCACTGATATGGTGAGGTAGTTTAGGAAGTATTTAACTAATGAGGGAGTTTTATTCTTTGTAAAGTGTCATTCATCAAATATACATTCCAAGGTACGAGGAGTTCTTGAGGGAGCAGTAACTTCGCTTTTCCTTTTTAATATATTGCTGAGCACTACACCCAGTCATTATGAAGTATGCCCACATGTATATGCAGGCGATATAGCATTTTTTTTTCATCAGACAGTAATATACAATCGATATATATTTGCTTAAAAAAGTATAAGTGAGCTATTAATAACCGGTCGCAGGCTACTCACTTAGGTCTTAATGTTTCAAAGAGCGCAATTACAAATTTACCATTAGATAGCCTAGTCACTATTATCCAGAGTAACTTGCAACCTGCAAAATATATTACAGTTGACCTCGGTAAAATAATAGGGAATATCCCATGATAACCACCTCCTTTCGCATGCGACTAAGAAAGGAGTACGGGCACTGAGAGTCATACGAAGGCTGTGCAGTACGCGATCAGGAATACGGAGAGAACTACTAATTATGTTTTACAAAATTTACATACATGTAGCATTTCAGAACACTAGTGGTTTAGCCCCGAAATAGTGTTCGGGTGTGTTTTCTATTCTTGTGCACCGGCTTATAAATTGTGGAAAGGGAGTGAGTGAGTGAGTGAGTAAAAACTTTATTGAACATGTCCGGCATCATTGAGCGGGGTGGGGCTACAAGCACCCCGGCCTAGGTGACGGCCTCGAGTCCTTGGACCCGGGCGCCATCCTTGGCATGCCGGACGGCCCACGGTTGATCGGCAAGGTCGTGGCTGAACAGAGCCGCCTCCCATCGCGCCTCGCCGTTCGAGACCGCCATGTCTACCGGGTTCGTAGGGGCCTGCTGCGCGTTACCGGTACACTTCCACAGGATGTGCTGCAGCGTCGCTCTGGCTCCGCACGCCTTACACGCGTCGGACGTATAAATGCCTGGGTAGCAGAGGCGAAGGATCACCGGATTCGGGTACGCGTGTGTCTGTAGTTGTCTCCAGGCAACCTGCTGTTTCTTGTTTAGTTAGGCGTTGGGTGGTGGATATTTGCATCTGTTCAGTCTATAGTGTTGCGTGATGTCTCTGAAAGTGGTCATGCGATCCCCCCACGTCCATTACCGCATCGCTGTCGAAGTGTGCGAGACATCGGGACTGTCGGCAGGCGTCGCAGCTCGGCGTGTAAGTCCTCGAGTCGCGGCGTGGGCAGTCGCGTTGCCCGCAAGCGGAGGGTCCGTGTGGGCGGGGGTCCATACGAGGAAACTGTCGTTTTTGCTGCAGATGTTGCGTTCGTGAATTTGGAGAATGCAGGCCGCTTCGCGGAAGATCCAGTACTTAGAAGCGAGGTTGTCCTCACTTTTGTGCAGACTTAGGATACTAAGCGTGCATTTATTTCTTAATATTTATAGGAATTTTGTAATAATAAAATTTATTTTCATGTGTACCTCAGTATAAGTGGTTTTTATGTGTCTTATTGACTTGGATTTTATACAGCATGGTTGGGCTTCGTAAAAGCACTTGTTGGACCATTAGATGTTAAACTGAGTGAAGTTTTCTGTATCGACAATGAAAGACAGAAATTTAAAAGCGTTGTTCACAATGTGTATACAAGTCATGCAAAAAATTTGCATTACTTTAATAATAAACTAGCTTCTGCAGATGCATTTATAGCCTACAAATGTAAAACAATATCAGAAATACAGATGCCTCACACTCCGAAAAAAAAATCCGTCATAGGTATTATGTCCGAGACGTTCAATCATTCACTCTCAATAAGACTTCCCAATTTATTATAGGTTTCTTCAGCGGAATGGCATTATGAATGCTCAACCCATCAGTCACAAATGCTTTATCTGTGTTCAGCACTCATAAAAATTAACTTTTCTCTGTTATAACATGGCTTTGGGACGTTATTATTATTATCATGCTCAAATATAACACGACCTTTTATTTTGTGTTCCTTACCCAACAGACTATAAGCAGGGTAATCTGGGTACTGGGCCACAAAGGGACAAATAATGATGAAAATTGTGAAATAGTGGACGCTCCGGCAAAAGGCGCTCCGAGTGATCCGATATTTTCAATTATTCTGACAACATTCCTCTTGATTCGTCACAGAATTTTTTTTTTCAATGATTCAAAGCGGTTGTGACCTGAACTACCTAAGTTAGCGTAATTAAGTTAGTTTAACTCCTATATATATCTTTAGTCATACAAATATTTTTTGAACACTTTTTATGTAAATAATTAGTTTCTTGGTCAGTCCTGAAGAGTGGGCGTGAACCATACACATAGGTGATCTTCATCATCCTAATCATGAAAAAGGTGGAGTGGCTCCAGGAAAAAAAATAAACAGAAGTGATGACAAAAAAAACAATAGCAAAAAATTTGGCACATCCCACGTGCAGTGTGATTCAATGATATGAGAAGCACGAATAAGAAAGGCTGATATGTCACTTTAAAATAAGCATAACATTACGAGGTGGAGGTAAATGATGTCGTACAAGACTTCCGTGTCATGATTATCATCTTTCGATGTGTCGATCACCTTCGTCATATATTCACGTCAAATTATGCCGAATTTAGTATATATAAAGCTGGCAAAATGGCCGCGAGCACGCTATTAGCCTGGTATGTTGTCTTGTTCTTACATGACAGGCGTGTCAGGATTGTCGTGTTTGCACCAGCCATATCTTTTGTCGTCCATTGACGTCACGTAACACCAAATTTGGTAAAGTTGGAGCTAGCGAAACGGCCACCAGCGCATCATGAAGGGCCCAATATACTCCAATTTAGCGTTGACATGTGCGCACGCTGGAAAAACGCGTTAGCGGAACGCCAGCACTCTATAATCTTACGGCAGGCGTGACCGGCGCGACCAGCGTACGTCGGCGTGGCCCGATGGCAACCGGTGCAAAATTCCCGCCGATGCGTTACCCAGACAGCACTGCGTCTCTCTTTTTTCGTGACAGAGGGATGGCGAACGCGCCGTAACGCGCATGCGTCAAAGCAACGCAGTGCGTTCCATGCCTACAAGCATGCGGCAGGACTGGTGACTGGCGTGGCAACGCCGGCGTGACGCGAAGAAATGAACGTCGGTGAGCACGCGCACCGCGTCACGTCGAAATGTATTGGTGCCTTGACTGTGGCACGCAGTGGAGTTCTCACATGACACTTCTCGTGATTATCATGTTTGCATCAGTCATATACCTTCATCATCCAATGGCAACACGTTATACCGAATTTGGCATATGTGAAGCTAGCGAAGCGGCCGCGAGCGCATCATGAGTGGGGCCATGTTGTTACACGACGCGCATGTTGTGATTATCTTGTTTGAATGTGTCATTTACCTATGTCGTCCGTTCGCGACATGTAATACCGAGTTTGTACATGTGAAACTAACGAAGCAGCCACCAGCGCATCATGAGCGTAGCATGTAGTCATGTTGTTACATGAAACGAATATCAAGTTTACCATGTATGCACCGGTATCATACATTCGTCATCCATTCACGTCCCGTAATACCAAATTTAATATAAGTGAAGCTAGCGAAATGGCCGCGAGCGCATCATGAGCGTAGTATGTTGTCATGTTCTTACATGACAAGTATGTAAGGATCATCATGTTTGCACCAGTCACATACCTTCGTCATCCATTCACGTACCGTGACACCGAATTTGGTATATGTGACGCTAGCGAAACGACCACGTGCGCATCTCGAGCGTGGCATTTAGTCATACTGTTACATCGCACGCATGTCATGATTTTTATGTTAGGGTCTGTCGCTTGTGTTCCCCATGCAATCGTGCCATGCTATAGAGGTTTTGCAACATACCATGTGACCAAAATTGCTGCAAGAGCTGCAGGGCCATTAAGTGTAAAACATGCCATTCATGAGCCACATGTCGTGAGTTTCATGCTTTGAAAAGTCAAATATGCTCTTCATACAGTGATGTTATGTCATACCAAGTTTTGTATTGATACCATTATTGAAACGGCCAGGAGAGCTAAAAGTCAAAGGCGGATAGATAGATAGATAGATAGATAGATAGATAGATAGATAGATAGATAGATAGATAGATAGATAGATAGATAGATGCGTGGTAAGTCGCCGAAGTTCGCTAAGAAATGCTTCGCATTTGATGAAAGTGGCTCTGTCACGCATACTTCCGTGTACCTCCAGGAGACCGGAAAATGAGTAAGCACTGCTCGGCACAAGCCGCACCAGAATGTTTGGGTACTTTCCCGATTGTTACAAATTTTTCTGTATAAGATCACACGCAGTACACGAGTACTAAACCTTGTTCTCCAACCTAAGTGAGCACGAGAGATTACACTAAAAGTTTGATCACTGACGTATAGAGGATTTAGAGAAACCAACAATGTGTTTTGGCACCGATTAAATCACGACGCGCATGTGCTCTGTATGTGCTCAATTATCCGATACGTAGATATGTTTCCACCGCTGGGCATACCTTAGAATAATTTTGGGCCGACAGTAATGCAAGTGGGATTCACTTCACGATAGAGGCACAAACTTCATGAGTAACTTGTAATTCACAAGTTGAAAGTGGGTTCTAGGTGGTAAATCGTCTAGCGTGCTTGAATACTATAGCAACGCTTCCTACAACTTGACAATAGTATATAGTGCATGCAAAGTTTCATGCTGCCACAAACTATCTCTGTTTGTGAGAGCAATCATTCTGTCACAAAGGTGTTATTTTTAAGTGCGAATGCACTTTATAAGTGACCCTGAATCCGCCGTCCATGGTGCGCCTCCTCCTCTCCCCTAGCAACGGCGCGAGGATCGGAGAGGAGCGTCTGTAGCAACGGCGCAGCGACGTCACATACCACGTGATTGCGCGCGCTCCGCCCTCCGCTCCGTGGCGGCGCGGCCCGCGCAGCCAAGACTTGCTCGAGATTGGCAAGTCATCATAGGTATGGATCCATTGCAGGCATCAACCTCGAATGCGATACCTCACCCACCGAGTACAATGCAATCGAATGCAAGCATTGCACGCGTCGTTGAAGGTGTCGCGCCGGCTGAAGACAAGGCAGCGCGGCAAAGGGCCCGTGATGCCGAGCGCAAGCGGGCGAAGCGGGCCGCGGACATAAACATCATTTTAGTGCGAATTTACTCTCACATATACGCGTAAACTCACCAAGATTTCCCGAGAGGGTCTAATGGTTCCTGGGAATCGCAATGTGATCCTACGGGGGAGTTTTTGTGAACTCACTGGCGAATGGCAACGGACATTACCCTTACTTTCCCTCATAGCATCACCCCGTGCATTCGCACTTGACCATGTTCACCCTAAAGGAAATGCTTGGGAGTTTTTTTTTTGTAGTCCTTTGTCTAGTTTTGTTCGCAGAGTGAAATACTTTGCTATGTACGCTTTGCACGGCACCAATGAATCTGATGAGTGCTATGTCTCGCAGTATCTCATAGAACAGAGGCACGGTTTCTTATCTAACGAGGAAAAGTTGTTTGTGTCATGGTGATTCGCATTGCAGTGTTGTCTCCGCCACGCTTTGCTCCCTATAGAGCAGATCTTCCAACCTCAACAGGCTGTTCTAGCAAAAATCGCTAAGTAATAAAATAATTCTATTTGAGCACTACACGTCTCTAATTAGTGCAGTGTGCTCATGCGCCATATAGAGCATGTCAGAATTCTTTTCAGTCCGGCAAGCTTTGCGATTCGCAAGAAATTGTTCAATGAACATTGTAATAATACCTCAAGAGAAAAATCTTTATTGCGAAATTTGTAGCGCTTAAACAGAAATAACAAAATTTTCATTCTGCGGTAACACAATTCCACTGCTTAATTTTCGCCAGCCTTGTTTTAAAGTTTGCAAAATTAAAACATTATCACACCATTGCATGCCGCCTAGCACGCTGCGTTTTTAGTGTCCTTAAATGTAGGTTCAAGGAATTATGAAATACTGTTCACAAAGGAAGGTTGCTTCAACAGGCTATGGATGATTAAGATAGACGTTAAGCGATGGCAGAATGGTAACGATATAAAAAACATCGTCGTAAAAGTGGCCGCCACGTGCGAACGTGATAAGAGACCGCTTGCAGAACAGGTGACCAGTAAAAGAGCGAGGGGTTGTGGGATGCACCGTCTGCTACCGGCTTCCGGTTCGAGAAGAGTAGACGACGGCAAACCGTTTCGCCGCAAGCCTCATATTATTTGGGATATGCACGTTCGGTCACCCGTTTATCTTTGTCCTGATAAATCATGGTCTGTTGTTCAGCCGTTGGCTGCTCCAACTCGAGCTTGCAAGGCAAACGCAGGTATCAATTGCCATATAATGAGTACAAAAACAAGGTGGGCCGCAACTACGAAGGGAGCCACAGCGACAGGCAGCCTTTGAGTACTGAACTTTGAAGCCAGAGTGTGCGAAAACCATTTTATCATAGGTACGTGTGTATTTCAAACTAAAAAAAAGCTTACGCATGAATTTGCTGCGAATAATATATTGATTGATATGTGGGGTTTAACGTCCCAAAACCACTATATGATTATGAGAGACGCCGTAGTGGAGGGCTCCGGAAATTTAGACCACCTGGGGTTCTTTAACGTGCACCCAAATCTGAGCACACGGGCCTACAACATTTCCGCCTCCATCGGAAATGCAGCCGCCGCAGCCGGGATTCGAACCCGCGCCCTGCGGATCAGCAGCCGAGTACCTTAGCCACTAGACCACCGCGGCGGGGCCCGCGAATAATATATTGAGAAATAAACTGTCGTGCAGGCGCGCCTAGCAAAAATATTAGGAGAACGAGTTGGCGAAATCCACCTGCCATAAGAGATTAGCGCCGGCCATTGCACCTATGTATATATATATATATATATATATATATATAATGCGATCTAACAGACAATAATGCCAAGGAAAGTATAGAAGAAGTATTAGACCACATTGTAATGTAAATATAAAGAAAAGTGGGTGAAAAGATAACTTTCCGTGGGCAGGATCCGACATCTTTAGGATCCTGCCCACGGCAAGTTATCTATTCACCCACTTTTCTTCATATTTACATTACAATTTGGTCTAATATCTTCCCCTATACTTTCCTTGGCAATATTATCGGTTAGATCTCATTAATATTGTGTAAAAACACGGACTAACGAGCCCTAGGTATACACTTCTTTATTTCCTTATATATATATATTTTATATATATAACAAAAACGCGGAAGCTTCACTAGAGAGTAAGTTTACACGAAGCGCTGGAAGAGATCATTCGCGTTTATCTTGGTCAAACACTGTGTGCCAGGACGGCGCCCAAAGGAAGAAGCGCGTTAAACAAGCGCAGGATTTCGATTATTCGGCGCCGTCTATGTCTGACTGTATTGTTTATGTGCTGCCTTGCCGCGCAGCTTGACTGAGATCAGCGTTTAAACTAGCTTCTGGCTTCCACTAAGAAACGCATCTTATAATGCGCTGAAGGTTAGAAAAAAAAAGATATTTCAACGTGCTCACTAAGTACTGCGCTTTGCGCCGATCGACCGACGATGTCGGCCGAAGCAGCGATCCTGAAATGAACTCTTAGCACACTGCTACAGTCATCGCCATCCATCCCCTCTAATCTTTAGCATGGTGACTTTTTATCTGCAGTACTGTATCATACTAGGAAAGCTGTTTTGTGTATCGACTGATCTGCTAGCCAAACTGACAGTACCCCCGTGCAGCATAAAAGCATTGCAGGTCATTTTGTGCGACAAAAAAGTGTCCGGACCGTTCATGGCTTTCGTAACTTGTCATTGTCAGTCACGGTTGGAAAAAAAATAAAGAACGCACTGACATTGTGCGGCAAGGTGCTTTTTTTCAATGAAGCAGTACAAAATTGCACGTGTGCCGCTGTTGACTCGTGCGGTGCGTCGAACCGGAAGCCGTCGTATGCACAGTTCCCTGCGATTGCCCATTTTACCGGTCACCTATTCGATGCAGGGCCGGCATTAATTTTTTTTCTCTTTCCAGCGATCGGCGTGTAAAAGAACGTTGGTTGCGAACTTGAGGCAAACAAGCAATGCGCGCCTGCTCTGTTCTTTATCTGACGAACCATTATTAGGTTTGGCTCACGAACACTACATGTGCGGAGGGCAGTCTAGTGAGCATCGAACACTTTGCTCTTTGAATGTATAGGCAGAACATTAGTGCGAAAAGCGCTTGCTGCGTCGAATTTTCTTTTTCGTTCTTCTCATTCATTCGGTTGTATAGTGCTGACATGCGTACCTGTTCCGAGTAAGTCATAAGTAAAGACGGGATGCAAGTGGTCATGCCTGAACTTAGCCTTTTATTTGGGCATTACTCTTTGAACGGCGTAAAGTGGCATTGTGGCAACGAAACTAGTGGGTCATCGATTAATACTTCCGATGAAATTATGCGCTCGGCTTCTGACCTAGAGGTCCCAGGTTTGATCCCGATCGGTGTGGTGACATTTTGATGAAGGCGAAATGGAAGTGGGCCGTCAGCTGTGCTATGTCAGTGCACGCTAAAGAACACCAGATGGTCGAAACTTCCCGAGCCCTCATCTGAGGCGTCTTTCATAATCCTCTCGTGGCTTTGGAACGTAAAACCCCAGATAATATTATGCTGATCAGGAAAGCAGTGCATACTAAAGAAAGGACATGTTCAACGGGTGTTGTTTCGCCTCACCAAAATAGTCCTGAAATCTTGCGTGCCTCTGAATTGCATAATTGACGCGCTTCCACCACTTTCACTCACGAATGGCAAGCATGTTATCAGCCCGAGACAATTTTTTATAGGAAAGTGGCAAGCGTTAATTGAAGGAACGAAACTTGTGTTTTCTCAAAGCTAGAACAAAACTGATTTTTTAGCGCTTGAGTGTCTACGCTTCGTAACCTGTTCTCAATACATAACTAACTATATGAAGATGATGCGAAAGATATTGCTTCGACAGACCCTTTTACGAAAAACTGCTGCCCCATCATCAAAATCGACGAGTCAATGGTGGCTGGCGGATAACAGACAGAGACAGTTTTTGCCACCATATGCGGGGAGGAGCTTTCTGGACGCAGGACCACCATGATATACTAACAGTTGGTTCAGAAGCACAGCAAAATATCACTTGGTATGTTGATACATCCCCTTCTTCAGAGGCCGCAAATCGGCACTCGAAAGTAGTGTGCTTCCATCACTGACAACAACCTCGTAAAATATTCTTGCATTGATTACAAGTATACATTTGAGTAAACATTACCATAGGCTTAAGGATTTTCATACGGACAAAGTCCTGTATTCAAGTATTTCAACTTAATTTTGTTTGTGTTTGTGCATGCCTCCCTGACAGTTAAATTATACTCTATGTGATACGATGTTCTTGTATATAGTTACCACTGACGTTGAAACTTGTATATAATTACCACTGACGTTGAAAAAAAATTAAAACTGATGTGGAGCCGACGTAAATTCTGTGTCATAGGAGCACATATGTGAAGTTTATAATCGATTTCAATGACCAGCAACGCAACCACAATTCCCGTTTCACCAGCAATATGGTGTCTTTCCAAAGCACTTTCGAGACCTAACGCGAAACTGTGGTACTGTACTCTATTGCCACGCAGAATGCTTCGTTTCAATCTGTGTTTAGACCATAATATTGTTACGTGCTACAAAAGGTCCTAAATTGGAAGAACTGAGCCAGTGGAAAGGCGCACCGAAAACTGGCAAGATGGCTGCTTCAATAATCAACAGATAACTAGACCGTGCACTGCTTCAGAACATCGTTTTCCATTCTAGCAGGCAGCCATGGCTTGCACTCGCCGTACCTATCGGCTAAGTGGCATTATTCCCCTCGGAAAACAGCAGGCCTCACTTTGATGCTCTGAAAGTACAAAGTCAAAGTCTTGTCAAACCAACTGAACATACACGCACACAAAAAATTGCAATAAGGTTCATGCGCAGTCGCACTACAGCGTGAAGTACGGCTTCAGTCGCACTACGTGCACAATCTCCGAGGATTGCCTTCGCCACCGTGGCGAGAAGGCGCCTCGTAGTTCAAATCGCTCACGCGTCGTAACACTTTGTACGGTCTGAAGTTGCAACTGAGCAGTTTTTCTCACAATCCCTGGCGTCGGACAGGAATCCACACCCAAACTTCATCATCTGGATGGTATTCAACTTGTCGATGGCGAGCGTTGTAGCGGCATGCGTCTGTACTCTGCTAGTGCGTAATGTGTAGGCGTGCTAACTTGCGTGCTGCTTCGGCGTATTTGGTAAGCTGCACCGCGGCAGGAGTGATCAAAGCGTCGCATTTGTGCTGAAGCATTGCATCCAGCATGGTCTGGACCTCACGTTCATAGACAATACGGAAAGGCGTGAATCGCGTAGTTTCCTGGACGGCATTATTGTACGCGAATGTTACGTACGGTAGCACCTGGTCCCAGATCTTATGCCGGACAACTACATACATGGATAACATGTCTGCGATGGTCTTGTTGAGCCGCTCTGTCAAGCCGTTGCTCTGCGGATGATATGCCGTGGTCTTGCGATGGCTCGTGTAGTTGAGCTTGAATACGTCATGAATGAGCTGGGCCGTGAGTGCTGTTTCTCTGTGATTACGCACTACGGGGCGCCATGTCGAAGAACGATCTGGTCCATAAAGAATTTGGCGACGTCGGAAGCCGCAGCGCGTTGTAGTGCTTTTGTTTAGGCGTACTTCTTAAAGTAGTCGGTGGCTACTACGATCCTTTTGTTGCCGGCAGATGATAGTGGGAAGGGCCCCAGTAAATCCATTCCCATTTGATCAAATGGCACTCTAGGTGGTTCTATTGGTTGAAGAAGCCCAGCAGGCTTTAGTGGCGGGGATTTGCGGCGTTGACTTTCCTGGCACCTTTTAACGTATTGCTTTACGGATGCGGAAAGCTTAGGCCAGTAGTACGCTTGTCGAACTCGCGCGAGAGTTCGAGGAGAACCTAAGTGACCAGGTGTGGGCTCATTGTGGCAGGCGTGAAGGTTGTCATCACGCATGTCAGTTGCACAACTAGAAGATAGGCTCTCTCATTGCGGTTGGAGTTTTTATTATACAGGACCCCATCTCACACACAGAATGATGACAGACCTCGAGAAATACATCGAGATATGGAAGAGTTGCGTCCTTCAAGGTTTTCAATAACTGCGCGAATTTCTTCGCCCGCGCGCTGTCATGTAATCAGATCCGTTGTAGTAAGGGCCCCAAGGAAACCACGGCATTCTCCATGTCGTGGCCACAAACTTCGACAAGTTTACGGGACAATGAATCAGCATCTTCGTGCTTGTGACCAGATTTGTAAGCGATCGTGAAGCTGTATTCCTGCAGATGAACACTACGTCGTGCCAGTAGCCCACACTGGTCCCGTAGTTTGGCTAACCAGCGCAACGAATGATGTTCGGTCACTACCTTGAAGTGGCGTCCGTAAAGGTAAGGCCGTGGCCAATTACAGCAGCGAGGCACTCTTTCTCTGACGTAGAGAAGCTGACCTCGGCGCGGGAAAGAGGGCGGCCAGCGTACGCTATCACTCGCTCTGTGCCCTCTTGTTGTTGGACGAGAGCAGCACCACGACCCACGTTGCTGGCGTCAGTATGAATTTAAGTATCAGCGTCTTGGTCAAAGTGAGCGAAGACTGGGGGTGTCTGAAAACGCTCCCGTATTTCATAGGAAGCTGCGTCCTTTTCTTCCTCCCACACGAATTGAATATCTTCATGAGTGAGTCGAGTGAGCGGTTCAGCAATCGTAGAAAAGTTGGCTGTAAAGCGACGATAGTACGCGCAGAGCCCTAGAAAACGACATACTTCCTTTTTATCACGTGGCACAGGAAACGAGGATACGGCATTACTTTTGTCAGGGTCGGGTCGAATACCATCCGCCCTGACAACATGGTGGCGAGAAACTTATGTGCCTTGTAACCGAAGTGGCATTTTTCTGGCTTCAGTGTCAGGTTAGCAGACCAGAGCGCCTCCAGCACAGTCTGCAGACGCTTCAAGGGTTCCTCAAGGTCACAGAAAACACAACATCATCATCCAGAAAAACTAGGCACGTGTGCCACTTCAGACCGGTAAGAACATTGTTCATCATTCTGTGGAATGTCGCTTGTGCAGAACAGATGCCGAAGGGAATCACTTTGAATTCATATAGGCCATTCGGTGTAACGAAGGTGATTTTTTCACGATCTCCTTCGTCAACTATATTCTGCCAGTAGCCACTTTTCAAGTCGATCGATGAAAGATACTTGGCCACCGCAGTCTGTCGAGGGAAACGTCGATGTGGGGTAGCGGATAGACGTCTTTTTATTCACGCCGTTAAGTTTCCTGTAGTCCACGCATAAGCGCAGTGATCCCGCTTTTTATCTTCACGAGCACGACCGGAGATGACCAGGCAATCTTCGAATGTTGGATAACGTCATCTTGCAACACTCCTTCGACTTCAGAATTGATCACGTCACGTTCCTTTGGTGAAACGTGGTAAGGTGGTAAGGGTGTTGATTTACGGGCGGGGCGTCGGTATACGTAAATATTCGGTGTTTGTTGATCGGCGTCTGATGAACCTTCGAGGTTGACGCGAAGCACTCTTTAAATTGATATAGCAGTTCAGGTAGCTCGGTCTGTTGTTTTTCCGAAAGAGTCGAGTTGACATCAACTTCTGCAAGTATATATTGAATTCACGTCGCTTGGAGTCGGTAGAAGCCCCTCGTCGGCTGATGTAGATGCGGAGCATTCAGAAACGTCTGCGATAGGATAGGAAAAAGAGATAGCGGTGTCACGAAAGAGGTGCTGGTACTCGTTACTGAAATTATTCACAAGTAAGGCACAGTGTCCGTCATAAAGCTTGACGAGGCTGCATGCAGCGCAGACACATAGCGCGAACAGAAGCGCCAAGTTGCCTTCGGTGACAACCTCACCATCCCGTAACTTCTCGTACACCACATCAACATGGACGCTTGAACGCGGAGGCAATGTGATGCTGTCGGCAGAAACGCGAAACGTGCTGTCACAGATGTCGTCAGATTTGTCGGAGGATCCAGCTACGAAAATGTTAGGGTACGCTCTTGAAGATTCATAATAGCGCCCTGCTCCCGTAAAAAGTCGACCTCCAGGATTAGGTATCGGGAACAGTCACGATGTACGAGGCAGCTGGAGAGAAACGAACGTCCCCGAATGCTCACTCCGATAGTGCACATGCCGATTGGGGTGACTACGTGCCGCCGGCAGTTTACGAATTTGAGCTGCGTATCAAGGCGTTACAACTTTCTTCATGTGCGCTACTAGTTTTCCGCTGATGATGGAATAGTCCGCACCTGTATCCAATAAGGCATAACGTCAGGGTGACCGTCGACCACCAAATGTATATCCAAAGAAAATCTGCTTTTGGCTTTCGTCATTGCCGTCGGGGAATCGCTGCGGGTCCGTGCTTGCGTCGGTGGGAGGCCTTACTTGCGTCGAGTGTCAGCGGCCTCGCTCCCGAAGGTCACTGTCGTTAGTTTTCCCACCTAGGGCTGGGCGAGTGCGCCTGCGCCACCCCTGGAAGGCTCCGAAAATCGGGCAAAGATCGCCTTGGGGATGGGGACCGCGACTGCCGCTGCACTGGCATGCGCTGTTGTGAAAGGTATTCTGCAATAGCTTTGGTCTTTCGCCGAATCTCGGCCGCGGCGGGTAAACGGCAAAACCCTGTCATCCGAGGCGACGATAGGGACTTTCCCTGTACACATGTCCAGCTTCACCACATTGATAACACAGTGGACGTCTGTCTGGTGTGCGCCGTACATCATATTTTCTGGGAAGCGGCTGTCGATTTTCCAAGTGCTGAATTTGCTGCAGCGAAGAAAGCGCATCCGGAGGCATAGGATTAACGAAGCGTGGTGAAGCAGGAATATATCGACTGGAAGCTTCTGCGTATGATGCACGACGTGGCTGTCGAAAAATGCAGGAAATAAACTGAAGGCGGCACTTGGAGAGCCTGTGGTACTTCATTTCTGATGAGGCTGCAAATAGACCATGCAGTAGGTTGCGACTGGCACCTACTGCAGGGTCTTTTGTAGTTCGTCGCGCACCACTGATGGAATGAGGTCGTAGAGAGACTCGATGTTGATTCTGCGTCCTGCACCTCTGATCTGACTTACTGATGAAGTGACCCTCACTTGCCGATCGTACACAATAGAGCGCTGCTGCAGCACTTGTTCCATGGTCAAGGCTTCGGTCGAAAATTCCGCTACGGTCCTTGGGGGACAGCGAACGAGGCCAGCGAAAAGCGGCTCTTTCACGCCTCGCATTAAATGACGAACCTTCTTTTCTTCCGCCATGTCGGAGTCAGCTCGACGAAAGAGGCTCGTCATGTCCTCGACGTACATCATGACACTTTCATTCGGCATTTGGAGGCGCGACTGAATCACTTGCTCGGCTCGTTTGCAGTGATCGGGATCGGCCCAACTTGCCAGCAAATATCGACAAAAGACGGTCCACAAGAGAAAAGGCTCACGGTTTTTGTACCAAGTGCGAGCGCCATTCCATAAGCTGAAATACATGTTCTTTATCTTGTCGAAGTCGGTCCAATCATTGTAATCGGAGACCCGTACGAACTGAACCAGCCAGTCTTCGACATCCTCCAAGACGGAACCGTGGAACACCTTCGGCACACATGGCTTCCACAGCGTATGAGGCGTGTCCGCAGCGTTTTGCAGTGCGTCGGAGGCTGCAGCGCCTTACCTAGCCTTCGGAGGTGCGACGTCATCTCGGGAAGCGATTCACGCTCAAGAGGTAGTCCTTGGAGTCTTCGGCTTGAGCGGTGAACAGGTGTTGTCACTGCAGGTACAGGGCTACCTGGAGGCGTTTGGAACATAGGCTGGGGGTTGCCCAACACATCCACCAGTTGTAACGTGCTACAAAAGGTTTTCAACTCGAAAGAACTGAGCCGGTGCGGAGATGCACCGAAAACTGGCAAGATAGCTAGTTCAATAATCAACAACTAACTAGAGTGCACGCTGCTTCAGAACATCGTCTTCTATTTTAGCGGGCAGCCATGGCTTGTGCTTGCCGTACCTAGTGCCCAAGTGGCAATATTTATACTTTGCATTCATCGAGTAACAGCTTCTGGATTCAGTTTTATTCTTTTCTTTTGCATTCTTTCACTTGAATTACAAATGTGTGTTCCCGCCACTCTAGAGTCAACAAACTCAATCACCCGTGTCATATACCCGCATATCACCCACGGGGTATAGGTATGTGCCACAAATGTGTGGAGGAAAAGCTTTGACGACGTGCGTACGCAACGGGATTTGCAGGTTATTATTCATGTCATGAAGCGTCAAGTTTCTTCCACACGCTTTCTTACCCCTAAATACTGATACTGCTTCACCCCTATATAACGAGGCGATACACGTAGTATAAATTGTGGTATATGATATACGGCGATATATACTACATATATCGCCTCTTAAACTAGCAGACAAATATTAGTATTGTATAAACGGCAATATATACGCACGTCGGTGGATAGAGAGATAGCTAGATAGATAGATAGATAGATAGATAGATAGATAGATAGATAGATAGATAGATAGATAGATATATAGATAGATAGATAGATACTACGCAAAGAAGCGCTTTGCATTCAAAAAGCAATGACAAAACGTATAATTTCACATTTACTATGCCTTGCCTCTCTACTCTTAATTCATGTTCTCTACAAAGGTGAATTGCAGGGACCTGAAAAGAGCATAACGAAATCATAAAAACGGAAAGAGAGTTTACACTATAAGACGCGTACAAAAAAAAAACGAAGTAGCTTTGGTCACCTAATTTTTACATTACCATACGCGCACAAAAGAAAAAAAAAGGAGCTTTGTCGACCTGACTTGATCGATCATTGTTCTCCTTAGGATGTGTAAAAGAGTAAATTAAGAATTACAAATGTACATCTTAAGACTGTGATATGCATGAAGTGTTTAAAAATGCACTAAAAGTAATGAAAATGAAAGAAACAACGAGACTTCTCGGCATCACAGTGAAATATCAAAACTGAAACAGAAACTTGTTTTGTTTGTTGAGGTCGCGACATCTAGTGGGATTCTGTAATATAACTTACAGGCTAAAAAAATTGCTTCGACGCGCGGCATCGAACCTGCGACCGCGTGCTGATGTTGCGCCCCGTAACTATGAGAGGTAACGCACTCGGCCACGAATGCCACTGAACCGCTGGTGATAAGCAAGGGTTTATCAATATGCCAGAAGCATTTGAAGGAACTGCGTCGCAAAAAACGTGTTAGGGAACAATGTTATGCCAGTTGCGGCCCGTTGAGAATGGCTACAATCGTCGTATTTGTTCGACGGCGGTAACCTCGCAACATGGCAATTTAGTTTACATAATAATCTTTTTTTATTTTGTTACCAGGGCTTGTTGTTTCCGAGAAGATAAAGAACGATTTCATAATGGTAAAAAAACATGATGGAATTCAAGTTAATGTTTTTATACACTACAGCATATATTATCCAGAGTGATATTATATGACGCTGCTCATATTTGCGCCATCACTCTGGGGCAATAAATTTCTCAAATCGAAGCAATGCTAAGCAATTTAAAAATGTAACAAAAAGAATTGTCCGTGAAAATAATAACAGCTCAATTGCTTTAAGCCAGGAGTCTCAAACAAACAGGAAACTTTGTTCCGCAAAAGCTAGGCCACTGAAGAGGGGGTGAAGCGGCATGTGAGGTGGGGGATAGCGAACGCAACGTAGCCTAATTCTACCATGCATGTTAAAGAACGCACTTTATATATCTCATGTGTGAATCGTTTTTGAAATGGACTTAGCGTTAGGATTGCAGCAAAATATCGATACTCAAAAAACGAAATGACTCAACTATGGATGCCTATTCCGAAGTCTGGAAATTTTTACCAGCCTTATGTTTCAATACATAGTGACCGCAAGAAGTGCTCAACCAAAAAAAATTGTGTGAAATCAGTCACGTCTTCGTAACATTGCCGAAGAACACGTTATTCGTCACAACAGGCTAGTAAAGGAAGCGAGTGTGTTTTAGCAATGTCCAAATTGTTTTATTTTTGGTGAAGCCTTAGGACACGTGTCTTGATCTCCTGCCTTAAAATAAACACTGCACAACAAGGCTGCAGTTAGCGAAGCACCCTTTATTGCGATGCCGTGGTGGCGCGCTCGAGCATTTCCCTCATTCGGATAGGCGCAGTTCATAGCAAAGCCAGCGCGGCGAACCAGCTAATCAGAAGAGAAAAGACGCCAGTTTTAGCCTATAACAACAAAGACAAACTGAGATTTCAACCCGAATTCCCTGCGTGCCAGCCCAGTATTCCACCACTGAGCTACGCCAGTGCTTAAAACTCTGTCACGAACTGACTCTAGACACGCTTCACGTCGGGAAACAAATCGCTTTAACGTGTGCAATCAAGCGTTCAAGGTGGAAGAAAAAAGGAGAAACCAGGTGTCGCACAATGCAAATTCCATAACGAGTGGGTCGCCCTGTAGCCTAGCCCGTTATAATAAACTAAGGCATATGTATTCATTGTCGTCAGCCTTAGCATAAAAAAGTGCACGGAATTCTTTGCAAGTTTCAAGCGAGTACCACGCTTCTCCGCAGAGTTAGAAGAATGGCATAGTCAGTATTAGATAGTGACGTTTCATTACTCCGTTTTCAAAAATAAGCTTGACCCTAACTGAAGAAATTTTTGTAAGCTTTGTTGTTTTAGGTTTGAGATACTGCCACAGGCATTTTTCTAATGCTGTGTATGACTTCTTTATAGGTACTAATTGAGAACCATTTCAAATATTTTATTCAAAAATATTCCTTTTTATTATTGATATGCAGTAAAATTTAAATTATCTCTTCATTATTCTTTCTTTCAGGTTAACACTGCAGTATGGAATACGACTTAAATGGCATATCAATTTTATACAATGTATTGCGCAATATTGCAATTCTTTTGTTTTATTTTTAAATTACCAAAACTTTTTCAAATAACCCTTAAACTTTCAATGACGCAATCTTGGCCAACCCGCCAGAGTGGTTACGCACCACTGGTATAAACAAAGAACAAGCAAACAATTGTCTCCTCACCTCAAGAATATGATATTTATGGCACAGTGGGTACCCAGCAAGCGTACTTGCAGCAGTTACCCAAAAATTGTACTGAAAAGGCTCTGAAAGGCCACTTTCCCAGCTTTCGCTGTGACTGTGTGGCGCGTTCCACGAAGTCCTGGCGTATTTTTCTTTTCATTAAAGTACCTTGCTTTTATCTATACCTTATATCAGTTTCCTAGGCCGACAGCACTGACGTGATACGCCCCTGTTACATAATATGACAATGTCTGTTCTTGAAATAGTTATTTGTAAATGAATCCAAATCCCCCTCTGAAGTCTCACCTGTGGAGCATCGGCGTATTGTATACAGTGCACTATCCTTGCTCCATCCCAACAGGTTGTTTTCATGGAGCAATCACTTTACCACTACGGGATTCGCCGTCACTATTCACGCAAACCTCCCAAAGGACAGTTCTACTTCGGAAAGATCAACGTACTCACAGTCCCGTGTGCAATATTCGTGAGCTACAATGCCAGCAAGATTGTGCAAGAAAGCCTGCACCAGACGTGAGTTCAATATCTGAAAACATAACGAACATAGAAATCAGTTTCATTTTTACACGTAGTATCAATGTTTGTAGTTCTTTATTTGATGATATGTACAGTTGACCACAAAAAGTTTATGGACCGTGCGAGCGCATGGCCGAAAGCCTCTTCGCGACACTTCCGGTGTACGTCAGTGGCGGTCGACACCACTGCAGCCCCCTGAAAGCATCCCTCCCCTAATTTATGGCCTGTCTCTTTTCTGACTGGGTACAATTATTTTTCACGTTTTTATTTTCAACGCTACGCGCTTTCGGCATCTGCATCTACGAGTTTATGCCTGGAAAGCAGTCTATGAGCATAACTGTTATCAGTCGCTATCTTTATCACAAAGTGACACCTTGTGAACGGAATGCCGTTTGAGACACGCCGGGATAGTTTCGATCGTCCTGTGAAAATAGCAATGTGATGGTCATAATTCACGTAAGCGCTTCGCGTGAAAACCGCAAACTAACAATGCGCTAACCGGCTCTAGAAAACTGAAAGGCCAGTTAACAAAAAGACGACCCGTTTCGAACCTAAACGTGCGGTGGATGGTAGATGGCGCACCGCTAGGTGGCACGGACAGGCAGTTTTGCATAAAATTGCTGTATATGCTACTGCATTTGCTACCCTTAAGTAGCAGAGGTGCGCCACTGTTTTCCGGGCGCCGCTCCCTCCACAAACAGGCGTTCAATGCCCCTACTCGCCGAACGCCATCACGTGGTCATAGGTCGTTCATTTGCCCTGCGGAGAAGCCAACGCTACGCAGATTCCGGGCAGATCAAGTGGGGTTGACAACGGCTGTTGTCATTCTCGCCCCGCTTTTTCGGTAATGTAGCCGTGCTGCCTCTTGGTCACGAGAAACGTGGTGGTAAATGCATTCTGTGCTGAGTTGTACGTAGAACCTATACGATTAGAGGCGGGTGCCGCGAGTGTTGCTATAGAAGGATTAGTGTTCAGTCGGAAGGAAGAAACCCTTGGCCATGTTGTCGTCAGCAGGATTTTCTTTTGGAAGTACAAACCATTGTTGCATTGCGGCTTAGGGAGAGAAAGAGCACTAGTCTAGCTTGGATGAGGGCAAGTGCTGATGTGGCTTGACGGGGGCAAGGGCCTCTTTTCCACTTCTCTGCTAACGCCCATGCGCTTGTCTTTTATTTCTAGCTTTTTCTTTTAGGTAGCATGTGTCAGCTGCATACGTCCAAATTAGTCTGGCGCTTAAAACGCGAAAGATAAAGGAAGAATTTAAACTAGAACTATTTGAATCGGCAAGGTGTTGCTGCTAGTGCGTGAATTGAATGCAGCTTAGAAACCCTAATAAAAAATAATGTTGAACACGACAGGGCTGTTGAACGACGATTCTCATCAGTTGTCGTGAGCCGCGATTGTAATACGAGCGTAATACGAGATGCACGCTTAACGCGGGCATCGCACAGCCACTCCCTATCACTATCCATCTCGATTCACTTGATGACTACGAAGCTTTGGCTGGTTAACTCACAGAGTTAATGAATGAGCCCAACGCGATGAAAATATTTCATTCCTGGCACGATGGTGATCAAGAGTGAAAAATAAATGAGAAAAAACAGTGCAAAAGAAGCCAAAGCTAATGTGCGGCTCACTATAAATGTACTATGTACCACTGGTCCAATGACGTGACGCACGTTTTTTCATTATTACTTACCAAAAACGTAAACATAAAATGATGGTTTCCTGGCGCGACCAGAGCAACTGTGCTTGTCTCGTACTTTCATAAAAAGTAGAAAGAAAAGACAGCAAAAATATAAAGCAACGTATAAGCGCGAGCGCTGCTCCAACGCAGTTGGTGAGTAGCTTTCCGGCCAGACATTTGAACCCAAGATGGCGCATTTTCGCACAACTCTGCTACCTAAAGGTAGCATATGCAGTAACTCTGGTTTTGCACGCGCTCGCGTGGTCCGCAAACTATTGTGCTCGACTGTACTTACGCTGTTAATTACCACGTATTGTGGTCTACGTATGTTACTTGGCCATTCTTTTCTAATAGCTCTGTTCTAATCGCGGCGAAGGCTACAGTGATAATCGAGGGCAAACGGACGAGTGACACACAGAAAGGGGAACGGTGTATGCCACTGAACACGTCGCACCCAGCTGCGGACTAGAGCTCGTGCAGCCTACTCGACTTTCATGCAGTTTGTTTTTGGCGCTCACAAACCAATAAGTGACACCTAAGAAGCTTTGCTTTAAAACCATCAGATAATGAATAATGATCTGCTTTGATACTGCAGCGGGCCCCATAAAACTTTCGTAGCATTCTTACGTAAAGTACACAAGATTTAAGCAACGTATATTGTGTGAATTTCATTTAGAAATGCTGAATAAGTGACATCTGCAGTGTTGGTGCTTTTATTGTATACTTCCTTTTTCTTATTCTAGAAGTAAGCCTGTGAAATATAAAATTCATCATGTGACCTCAACTTGTAGCCGTAAGCATCGTCCGCAAAAAGTCAGCGCGTATAGTAACGCTTTCAAGATTTTTTTAGCATTTCAGACGCGGAGCTCTCCCAGAAAGTGCGGACGCTCCCGAATAATGCTAATTTTTAGGTTGTGTTATCTGCGTTATTCTTGCTATAACCACAGGACGCGCTGGATCTGCGAGTCTGGGCTGCTAGATCGACACCTGGAACAAGCACTGCTCCAGACATGGCGACAGGCTGGGAATCGGCACAACACAGTTGAGGCCATACGTGCTGAAGACATTTCCGGTCTCTTCGCCGTCTGGATAATGGGAATGAGTATGGCAGCGGTGGGGACAATCGGCGAGGCAGTCATGGAGTGGAGACAACGCTCAGGAGTTGAAGTGAGCCAATTTAGCCTCAGACGGCGCCGAAACAGGCTCAAGCGACCCTTCCCATAGATTCTCACTTAAAAATACTGAAGGACCTCCAAGAAAAGCCACTTCGGTGATGTGCTGTAGGAGCAAAATAAAATTTGAAAATGGTCAGCAGATTGTTACCGCAATAGCGTTAAAGAGCTCTTTTCGCGAAAATTCCGGCGTTGGGGTCGGTGTCGTTGTTTGTGAGTAAAAATCATCATCCTATGCATGACCGAAAAACTGAAAACAATGCAAAGAAAGTAAATAAATGATAACAAATTTTGAAGATTGGATAGCAAACCAGGGTTGCTTGGGTTCAAGTGGAGATCAAACCCGGGTCGTTTGCGTGGCGAATGGATGTACCACCACACAGCCACGCCTCTGCTTTTGAAAACAGTGAAAAGAACTTCCTCTGCTTGGAAATGCAGCGAAAGTAGCCTTCATGCTTCACAAACACACGCGTCCTGTATACATGCTTCACAATGCAACAAAAATATTGCAGTATTAGTGTGTGCTACAAGCGTCGCTTGTCAACGGGTGTCAGAATATGTGACTATCATACTGGCTCCCTAGTTGAAAGCTGGTACCCCACAACAAAAGGCACACACGCTATTGCTCTGATTCCCTTGAGGCCACGTAGTAGGTGCACAGTGAATTCGAAAAAATTTCGTGCACTAAGTGGGAACAACACATTTTATGTCGGTTGTAAAGAAACTATAAATATGACCACATGTTAAACCGACTGCGCCTAAACAACTTTTTGCATACCATGGACATGTACAAGGTTTCGCATCAGTCATCATATTCGACATAATCCCCCCATGTTTTATAACGTGCCTTAGCCACTCTTTCAGTCCTATTGGCGTAGCTAGAGGCTGACCCCTTCTCCTCATGCTCCCCGAGGTTTTTTCGTCGTGGCAAAAGAAAAAAAACTGACTATTTCAAGGGGATGTCACCCCTGAAAGTCAAAAAGCCCATCGCCCCCCCCTCCTACCCACCCTGAAAACAATTGACACATCCCCGAATTATAGTTAAGGGTATTCAAGAAGATGGAACAATGGCTACATTGTGACAGCTATATTATCACTTGGGCTATTTTTTTCATCACCTTTCGTACAGACGAATCGCAAACTGAGCAGAGTATACAAAATAGGCAGCAGATTTCAGTATGCGTTATAAATTATTGCGGTCTAAATTACTATTGACGGGTCCATCTCAAGCTCAAAGCGCCAATATTCTCCCGGGAATTATGTTCTACTCAATATGAAAGCGTGTGGGCACTGGAGACGAGTACGACTGAAGCACAGATGAGCAGTAGCGGCCGCCTCGATCAGGGCACGTGCGATTAAAAAACATAGCCATGATAACCGCCGGCAAAAAACAGCCGTCTTTTTGGTGTTGGCATTACGCTGATTTGTCGTTTCCGCACAACAACAGCGAAAAAAATTGCCGAAATTAAGCATGACCTTTCAGAAAAAAAAAATAGGCAGATCAAAGGTACAGTGGGAATCGAAACACGCATGAGGAAGGTTGATATATCACTTTAAAGTAAGCACGACTTTACAAAGCGGACGTAAATTATGCCATACATGACTTCATTTCATTATCATCAAGTTTGAACGTGTCGTTCACCTTTGTCGTCTATTGGTGTTGCGTGATACCAAATTTTGTATCACTGTATCACGTGACGTGGTATGTAGAGCTGGCGAAAAGGCCGCGAGCATATTTTACATGTAAACATATTTTACATAAACCTCATATCAACATTATCAACTTTGGCCGTGTCATTTACCTTTGTTGTCCATTCATGTGACGTAGTAAAATATTTCCTATATTTGAAGCTAGTGAAACGACCGCGAGCTCACTATGAGCATAGCATGTAGAAGTATCTTTTACATGACATGCATAATATAATTATCATGCTCGGACGTTACATTTACTTTCACCGACTTTTAAAGCCACCTGATACCAAATTTGGTATATGTGGAGCTAGCGAAACAGCTGCCAGCATACCATGAGCGTAGCATGTAATCATGTTTCACATGGCACGCATATCATGGTTATCAAGTTTAGACGTGTTATTTACCTTCGTTGTCTATTCACGTCATGTGATGCCAAATTTGGCATATGTGGAGCTAGTGAAACATCTGCGTAGGCACTATGAGCGTAGCATGTAGTCATAGTTCACATGACACGCTTGTCATCATTATCATGTTTGGCGTTTCATTTAACTTCGTCGTTCATTCACGTCCCGTTTTACCAAATTTGGTATAAGTGAAGCTAGTGAAACGACCGCCAGTGCATCATTAGCGTAGCATGTAGTCATGTTACATGACAAAAGTCTCATGTTTATCGTGTTTGCACCAGTCACATAACTTGGTCATCCATTCATGTACCGTAATACTAAATTTTGTAGATGCGAAGCTAGAGAAGTGACCGCGAGCGCACCATGAGCGTGGCGCGTAGTCTTCAGTAGTCATAACATGAAATATATGGCAAGCATGTTTGGTTTCCACGTTCGGGTCTGTCACTTTGTTCGCCATGCAGTCATACACTGTGTGTCGTAGCTAGCATGTCATAAACTAGTATATCATATCATACCAGTTTTGGGGAAAGTCATGTGAACGATATCACCTTGAAGCAGCAATACTATGAAAAGTAAATCATGACATTCATGACATACAAGTCATGATTTTCAAGTTATGACTAGTCGATTGTGCTCGCCATACAGTCATTTTATGCCATATAAATTTAGGTATTGGTACCATTATTGAGATCACCAGGAGAGCTAAAAGTCGTCGGAAAGTATTAGATAGATAGATAGATAGATAGATAGATAGATAGATAGATAGATAGATAGATAGATAGATAGATAGATAGATAGATAGATAGATAGATAGATAGATACGCTCAAAGTCGCCAAAGTTTGCTTAGAAATGCTTCGCTTTCACAAAACGACTAATTTCCTTTCTCTGCAACACTCAAGCACTTACGCAAGCACTGTTTCGACAGTTAGGTCCGCGCGCGGTGGCACTAGTATATGCATAGCCATGTGCCTTCAGAACAAATTGTAATAATAAGTAAATAAAAGAGAGGATTGGGAGGTACGGGCCACTGCAGGTCGCTATACATGTTGTTTCAAGAAAGCTGCCCAATAATATTTGAAACTTACAGAAAGAAGGCATGTGCGAGCTATTTAGGGTGTTTTTTTTTTACTGTTGCAGAAGGCATCTTTACATGTGTCAAGCAACATTTACTGTAGTAAATATGTAAATAGAAACATTTACCTTTTTAGACGTTGAAAGATCCGGTCAAGTCTAATGGGTGAATTCAAGTTCTTCCTGGGAATAGTCCATAGCCACATTCGAAGTTTTTAAGGCATGCAGATGCTTGCGATCATTGTGGCAGTGGTGAAACGATAGAGCACGTTCTCTGTGACTGGCCGTGCTACAGCGTGCAAAGACGGCTGCTAGCTGCTGCGTTAGCTCGCCTTGATGACAGAGTATTGTCAGAACGGTTAGAGCTTGAAAACCGACATGATCTGTCTTCGCACAGAAAATCACTCAAGGCCCTATTGAACGTTTTGCGCGATAGTGGCCTACTGAATAGGCTATGCATCCCCACATACTTTTTCTTTTTCGGGCGTCTATTTCGCTCTTCGCTTTCTTTCTCATCTTTCTTCCCTTTTCTGTTAGTGAAAGGGTAGCAAGCCGGATGCACCACTTTGCAGTTACCCTCCCTACTTTTTCCTCATTTTATTTCCTCTCTCTCTTTCTTGAAAGTCACTTGTAATCAACGGGTAGCTATGATATCTGGCTAATTTAGCTGGCGAAACAAAAACCGATGCGCGAGACGGTACATCTATCATTTATACCGAAAACGCCCTGTTTCCCCCGCATTGGGGGAGGAGGAAAAGCGAGCGTCGATAAGTGTGATAAAGGGTGCACGTTAAAGATCCCCAGGTGGTCGAAATTTCCGGAGCCCTCCACTACGGCGTCTCTCATAATCATATGGTGGTTTTGGGACGTTAAACCCCACAAATCAATCAATAAGTGTGATAAAATCAAAGTGTCTAGGTTGATTGTTGATGTCACCAAGGGAAGCAGTACCTTCCTTGAGGGCGTTTTTGAAGCGAATGGTAGCTGCGCTGGTTGGTGCGTCTGTTTTGGTTTCCCCTACCAAATGGGCGAGATTTCATCGCTGCGCGGTAATTACTACACGCCGTCTTACGAACATCTCAAAGTAGCTATGGACCATTCGCAGGAAGGGTTTGAATTTGCCCATTTGTTTGTCCGGTTGTATTGACTGGTTATAAAGTTAACTGTTTTTATTTCTATAAACAATGACGTTTCAGGGTTTGTACACATCTGAAGATGCATTCACCTGCAGCCCAGTGAACACCACCGGTTGCACGCAGAAAGAATTCGTTAAGAAAGAATTGACACATTTCTTGAAATACCCTGTATATGAGCGTGACGGAGAGCCAGTGCGTTTATTGGTGTTTTTGAACGAAAACAAACGATGTCGATGCCGGTGACCAAAAATTTTGTCATGTCGATGAATCATGTTACAAGTCTTATTGAGTAATTCAGGGGCCTGTGTTTCCCAAGAAAATGTAGCATACTGAGGAGTATCAATGATTACTTCACCAATGACGTTTTCCAGGAGTTTGAGGCTACTCCAGAAAACCAGCATTGGAATAGCCCCCAAGTTTTCAATAAACAAACTTGGTGCGACCAATCTTGTGACGTCATAGCTGTAACCAACCCAACAAGGTGGCTGCCACCGGTTGTGGGGCAAGAAACATATCCCAGTTTGTTTTAAAGACGGTGGTCTACTTTAGGATACTTCAGCGCAATTTTTTTGTGTCTATCTCTGTCTGTCTGAGTTTTTGTTTGTACTTTTGTCAATGGATTCAGCCACTCAGAAAAAGTTTAACCCCTCGCTCAATGCCCACCATTCTTGATTTTGTGGCTGCGTTCATACATGTAAAATATCTTAATAAAAAGCAAATAATGCCCACGTTTGAGGCGCTCCATCAATACGTGAGTATTAGGTATTGTGCCTTTTATTTAGAAAAAAAACATACATATCTATAATTTTAAATACCGCAGTGTTTTTTACTGTGCGCTAGCAATTAGACGCTAATTCTGAAAAGGAAAAAAATAACAAAAATTGTTCAGGGGTATTTTACGCAGAGTGCAACCTCATGGTGCTGTCGCCTACCGGTAGCTCTGCTTTTTAACGAACTTTTGTTTCTTTTTACTGACGCCAGATGGCGCCTTATCTCCCGTACGAGTTCGATAGCTTATTGAACTTTTAAGCAGGAAATTGTCAAGGAAAGGATATATCATAATACTCGTGGTAGTTCTCTACTGTTTGAGGCCAGGAGTGCAGTATTGCGAACCAAGACATTTTGGGCCAAATACGAAGGGATAGACACGGAATGCAGTGCGTGTGGAGAGGAAGAGGAAACTGCCGAACCATTGATAATCTTCTGTAAAAGGCTTCACCCTATAGTTTAGGTTGATGGCGCAGAGTTTTTCAAAGCACTGGGGTTTAGGGACATGGGGGGGGGGGGGGCAAAATTGAGTTTAAGCGGGTCGAAATAACAAAGAAGGGGGTTATATGATATTTGAATAAAGTCAAGGCACGAGCGAAAATTAAACACTTCACTACAAAGTACGGGTCCTCAACCTAACTAATTAAAGGGAAAAAAATCTAGTTTTTGGTTCACTAAGTATGACGGCTTGGTGGCGTTATCCACCGCCTGATTTAAAGGGTAAGGCCATATCAATCCATCCATCAATCCATGCATTCAGTGAAGCACGCAGATACGGGGCCCTAAGAGCCTTGCAACAGGATTATGCTGTTTGACGCACCAATGAGAAAAATCTCATTGGCCTTGTGCCATTGACTTTCAGATATAAAATTTCACAACTGCTTAGCGCATGAAAACGAAATAATCAACTATATTTAATTCAAAGAATAAGACAGCTCGAAATGTTTGTGGTCATGCAACATGGCCTCCATTACATAAGTGATATTTTTACCTCATTTATTTGCATGTCATACCTATCTTTCTCGTTTTTCTGCTTTGTCACTAGGTTTCATCACGTTCGCAATTGTATATAGGCGTATAATATCCTCCTTGCACACATTTCTGAATAGAGTTAGAGACTACGATTGACCTGAGGGCTGTTGAGACTCACACCGCGCTGGAATTAAACACACAAATAAAAGACACACTGAAGCACAGGTAGGACACACACGAGCGCGAACTAACAACTGAAAACAGTTGTTAGTTCGCGCTCGTGTGTGTCCTACCTGTGCTTCAGTGTGTCTTTTATTTGTGTGTTTAATTCCAGCGCGGTGTGAGTCTCAACAATGTTCAACCAACTAGCCCCCACTCTTGCCCTTCTGACCTGAGGGCACGTGCTGAGAGCTGCACGCTCTCTGCATTGGAGCAGTGAATGCGAAAGCACTAGTTCGGCGGCCTAAACAGAAATATGCCTATTACTTCAATCTTTTCTCTTGCTAACAAAATTGGAATAGAGCAATACACCGCCATTTCATTGTGTTAAATGAACGCAACGGCACGACACGAAAGGACAAATCCCGCAGCAGTCTCCCTCAACCAAACAAAGCACAGGGAGCTCAGAGGAACTCCCAGACAGCATGTCGCCGAGTGAGTCCTCTTGCGTGTTTGTTCGCTGTAGTCGCTGCCCACGGCCCCGCCATTGAAAACATATGCAAGCCAACACATCCCCTTCATCTCCTACGGTAAATTGTGGAATATTATTTGTAACATTTGAAGTTTCTTTTTGCAAATATTGAATTGTGTTGTAAACGAAGAGCAAATACTCATTGAACCGCAGTGTTCAATGTACGACCATCATTATTTAACGTGCCTGAATTATGGAAGGTTTTGGCTGACGATTCACACCACGCATGCCCTGTGCGAATTCAACTGGCTGTAGAAACGTAATGCTGAAAATAGAAGGCACGCATTAGGCACATGCAAATTCGCGTTAGAAGCAGCTTACGTGAAGTGCGCTAATCAATAGCGGGCTTCTCGCGGTATGGCGACGTTACTTTGATTGATTGATTGACTGAATGAATAAATGATATGTGGGGTTCAACGTTCCAAAACCACTATATCTATATAAGAGACGTCGTTGTATAGGGCTTCGGAAATCTGGGCCTACAATTGCGACGTTACTTTGACACCAAGAGTGCACGCTGGTATGTTATACTGCGCAGTCTTTGTTTGACCCGTGAACGTTGCAAGCGTAGAATCTGATCTGGTGCACTTATAGAGTCTCACCTCGGCAGTCACTGCATCTCTCATTCCACTCTATCTTTTTTCAATGAATTTTGTTCAGCGAAGTTATGGTACCTTCGATCACTGGATAATGTTTGAGCATGTTACTTACCAACTGCCAGCTGCCAGTACTTGGGAGTGTAATTGGAAACACATTCTTGCCATTCTACATTTCGATGGGAACTCACTGGCCGTGCCTTTGTACAGAGACCTCGTATACCTTCCGTAGGTGGATGACACGCCCGTACGAGGCTGACGATTCGCATCACGCATGCCCTGTGCGAATTCAACTGGCTGTAGAAACAATAAGCTCAAAATAGAAGGCACGCGTAGGGCACATGCTAGAATGGCGTCAGAAGCAGCTTACGTGAAGTGCGAAGATCAATAGCAAGCTTCTCGCGGTATTGCGATGTTACTTTGATAACAAAAATGCACGCCGGTACATTATATGGCACAGTTTTTGTTGCTTGAAGCGTGGACGTTGCAAGCGTGAGATCCGGTCTTGCGGACTTATGGATTCTTATCTCGAAAGTCACCGCACGTATCGTTCTATGCTATTTTCTTTCGCTGAATTTAGTTAAGTGAAGCCGCGGTAAAATTGATTACACGATAATGTCTGAGAATCTTACTTACCCACCTGACAGCCGCTAGTCCTTGGGAGTGTAGGTGGAAACGTTTTACCATTCCAAATTGCACTGGGAACTTACCGGCCGTGCCTGTGTACGAAGACTTCGAATACCTTTCGTAGAACGTTTGATGACACGCCCATACGATGTTACAGTTTTGCTTCTACGATTTGCGGCTGTATTATCCCCGAGAAGAAAAAAACAATGTTTTTGCACCGAAAATTCCAGTATCAGACGGCCAAGATAGAGTGCGCTGTCGGCAAAGAATGGGTTGCTGCGATTGCGGCAGATTCCCTCTTCACGCGAACGGTGAATGCATTGTTGTTTATCTGTTATCGTGCAGGTCAGCTGGCCCCATGGCCAGTTCACCCTTCTTTATTCTTTATGAAGCGTAGGATTTCTACTGATGATGATGACAATGATGATGCTTCCCGGTGCAATGTCACAACCCACCATGAAAGATCGGCCACGAGACGTGCTGCAGTAGGATTCACGAAACAAAAATACTTCTTGTTATTCTTATCAGCCCGGGCACTTCGTTGTCGGCTCTCCTTGTGTTTTTCATGTGTGTGCCTTTTGTAGTTCCTTTCAAGGGCTGCTATCATCGGCCTAAGACCTGGAGATGCAATTGGTAGTCACATAGTGAAATCAACGCTCAATTATCTTGCGGGCTACCAAAAAAAGATAAGTAGCTTTAATAAGGCCACTGCCTTATGCACATGACTGTTGACTATTTTCCTCGTCATAACCCACACACCCCAATACGCACACGCGTTTTGATTGATTTGTGGGGTTTAACGTCCCAAAACCACGCTATGATTATGAGAGATGCCGTAGTGGAGGGCTTCGGAAATTTCGACCACCTGGCGTTCTTTAACGTGCACCCAAATCTGAGCGCACGGGCCTACAACATTTCCGCCTCCATCGGAAATGCAGCCGCCTCACACGCGTTTCCTCTGGTCGTCGTTAAGCAGCAGGCCAAGTAATACCCGCTTGTCTATTCTTTGGTGCACTTTTTGTGGGTAAAAGATTCTGCTCTGTTTGTTCCTAAATGCTCATGTACACATAATTTGCCTTGTTTCTTCGTGACATTAGTGCACTGGCTCCAACTGTTAGGGCATAAAATTCATTTAGACACGTTGCAAAAAATTGCACTTTTTCAGAAACAATGATTAGAAACCGAGACCTTGGTCACACATTTTCATGGAGTTACTCAGCCAGTGCACAACGAGTGCCGTGATACTCCTGCTGCAACTTGAACTAGGCAGCAGTGGAACTGAGGATATGAGGCTCTCAACACATTTGCATTCGCGATGTGCTTGTGGACGTTCCCTTTACTAAGAAAAAATTCCGCCATATCCACGAAGTGAATGATGATGAGTGGGCGAAGCTCCGGAGGTAAACCTGGTAAACCATGAATCCTCTGTACATTTTGCCCACTCGATTTTATTACATCGCTCCCCCTAGCGTACGTCGCCGCACTAAATCGAACGATTGCCTTCAACCAATGACACGCGCCATATGTGACATCATTCCTATTTTATAAGATCTCGCGTCTTTCATCAACTACAAGTACCGCTTTCTAGTTTATAAACATCTTGCATCTTTTCATCATCAGCTACAAGTACCACCATCTAGTCAACACTACAATAACTAAACGAGAGGGAGCTACATACAGGAGACGGTACCGCCATCTAGTGAACACTGCAAGAACTAAACTAGAGGTGGCTACATACAGGGGACGGTACCGCCATCTAGTGAACACTGCAAGAACTAAACTAGAGGTGGCTACATACAGGCTACAGGGGACGCACAGCCCACGCCCTAAGGAGCTTCGCCCCTGAAAACAAAGTTGTATTGACAATTCCTTGAATTATTGTAAAGTACGCTCTTGCTTATTCTTCATTTACCCTTTTGATAGCTAGCGAGAGCCGGCTTTCTGTCAATCAGTGCTATCTCTCTTCCTGTAAATCAAAGGCTCTCTGACGTCTCGTATAGAACTCTTCTTTATTTACACATACTGCTGTCTCGATTTCGAGACACAGCAAAAGTGGGTACATAATTTAGTACAAACAACAAAAAATAAACTCTAAAATTCTACAAACAGGTGAAGATATTGTTACGGGGAGAAGGCGTCTGAAAAATACCTTTACTTTTGCTAAACAGGCAGGCATACAATATAGAGCCCAGTCTGCACTAGCTCGCCCTAAACATTGTCCTCTTTTCTACAATGTTCATTTGTGGCACCCCGTAGCATCACCTCCGGCGGCGAAGGCACCGTCTCGGTGTTTGGTTGGTCCGAGTAATATCGCTTCAGCCGAGTGACGTGAACAACGCCAGAACACGATCGCGCGCTGGTGGCGTTAAGAGGTTAAATTTCATATGTCACGTCGGTGATTTGGCGCACCATACGGTACGGGCCCGAACACAGTGAAGTCAGCTTTTCACACAGGCCAACTCACCATGACGGCGTGCAGAGAATGACTGTGTCACCTTGACTGAAGTTGACATCACGATGGCACGCGTTGTAGACCTGTCGTTGTCGTTCCTGCGAATCGCTCAGACGCCGGTGAGCAATCTCACATGCCTATAGAGTCCTAGAGATCACATCGTGGGCATATTCTGACGTGTGGCTAACGGCAGGAAGGAGCGTGTCAAACGGCAACGTAGGTTCTCGTCCGTACAAGAGGAAAAATGGCGAAACCTGTATTGTCATGCCGACACTTATTATAAGCAAGTGTTACAAATGGAAGGGCGGAGTCCCAGTAACGATGGTCGGAAGAAACGCACATGGTGAGCATGTTTTTGATGGTTCTATTTAGCCGCTCCGTGAGCCCGTTGGTATGAGGATGATACGCCGTTGTGAACTTGTGCGTTGTAGCGCAAGAGTGTATTATGTCTTGGATAACTTGTGATAAAAGTAGCGACCCCGATCGGTAAGCAGTTGCCGAGGAGCACCATGGTGTAATATGACGTCTTCTAGAAGAAAGTCAGCGACGTTGGTCGCACAACTGGTAGGAACGGCCCGCGTGATGGCATACCGAGCGGTGTAATCCGTGGCGACTGCCATCCACTTGTTTCCGCTGGCCAATAAAGGGAACGGTCCTAGTAAGTCAACACCTAACCTATAAATGGGTTCGAATGGAATCTGATTGGGCTGAAGGCGTCCCGCTGGAAGGGTTGCTGGTTTTTTTCGGTGTTGGCAGGATTGGCATGAGTCGACGTAACGGCAGACGGATCGGTAAACACCGGGTCAAAAGAAGCAACGTCGAACGCGGTCAAAAGTTCTTGAAACTCCCAGGTGACCAGCTGTCGGAATATCATGCAACTGTGCAAGGACAGTCTGACGCATATGTTGTGGTATGGCCAACAGCAGCTCAGGTCCGTCAGGATGCATGCTGTAGCGATATAAGACGCCATCTTGGAGCAGGAACATACGGAGAGACGGAGGAGTTGTGGGACCACTAAGCCGAAGGATTATATCTCTGAGGTGAGGATCATGACGTTGCTGATATCTGATGTTGCTAAACGCGGAAAGCGCGAAAACACAAGTAGACTCATCGCTTTCTGAAAGGTCTGCTGGGTCTACTGGATGACGCGACAAGCAATCAGCATCCTCATGGTGGCGGCCTGATTTGTAGACGACCGTGTAGGAATATTCCTGTAGTCATAGAGCTCACCGGCTGAGACCTCCACTAGGATCTTTTAAGGACGACAACCAGCATAAGGCGTGGTGATCAATGACAACCGTGAGCGGGCGTTCATACAAATATGGTGGAAATTTAGCCACTGCCCAGACGAGCGCGAGGCATTAGCGTTCTGTGATGGAGTAGTTTCGCTCTGCTGGCGATAAAAGACGGCTAGCGTATGCAATCACGCGCTCGCAGCCATGCTGTCGTGCCAAAACGGCTCCGATTCCGTGGCCGCTAGCGTCGGTACGCACTTCCATTGGAGCGCATATATCAAAGGGCCAGAGAATCGGTGGCGTCGAAGGTCTACTCGTCAGTTCAACGAATGCTCTGGCTTGTTCAGGTCCCCACACAATAGTCACATTTTTTAGTAGTTCCGTGAGCGTTCGTGTGACGTCAGCGAAATTCCGCACAAATTTACGAAAGTAAGAACAAAGGCCCACATAGCTTCGAACGTCGTTCGCAGAGGTCGGCACAGGGAAATCCATGACAGCGCAGACGTTCTCAGGATTGGGACGAACACAGGAAGAATCGACAAGGTGTCCAAGAACAGTGAGCTGCCGGTAGCCGAAGCGACATTTAGACGAGTTTAGTTGGAGCCCTGCTTTGCGGAAAACCAAACGAATTGTTGAGAGACGCTCGAGGTGAGTTTCGAAAGTTGGCGAAAAAACAATGACGTCTTCAAGGTAGCATAAGCAGATTGACCACTTGAAACCGTGAAGAAGAGCGTTCGAATGTAGCCGGGGCATTGCATAACCCGAACGGCCTTACTTTGAACTGATAGAGCTCGTCGGAAGTTATAAATGCCGTCTTTTCACGGTCTAGATCATCAACTGATATCTGCCAGTACCCGGAACGAAGGTCGACGGAAGAGAAATAATTTGCTCCACTTAGGCAGTCAAGAGCGTCATCTATTTGCGGCAGAAGACACACGTCTTTTTGTAACTTTGTTGAGATTTCTGTAGTCGACACAAAAACGCCAGCTGTTATCCTTCTTTCTCACGAGCAAAACGGGCGAAGCCCAAGTACTTGAAGAAGGTTCAATGATGTCTCGGTGAAGCATCTTGTCGACTTCTTGCTGGATCACGTGGCGCTCAATGGAGGAAACCCGATAGGGTCGCAGGTGTACTGGATTTTCATCACCGGTGTTGATCCGATGCTTTACGACGGTCGTTTGACCTAGGGGTCGGTCGCAGAGATTAAAGACGTCTTGATACGACGCAAGAAGGCCGCGAAGCGCAGACACATGCTCGGCCTGGAGATCAGAGGCAATCATTCCAGTTTTGCAGTCTAGTGTACTGCCCGACTGAATACTGGCAGATGACGGTGTATCCTCTGTTAAGGCCGATATGTGGTAGTCGCCGGCCCGGGCAAGGATTGCAAGGAATATCCCTCGTGGCAGCACTTCAGAGTGAAGTCCGAAGTTCACAATAGGGAGACATGCCACGTTGTTTTTCATTGTGATGATGATGTGGGGGAACGCAACATTGGGCGAACGGAGGACTGTAGAAATAGGTGAAATGACATAATCACCGTCAGCCACAGGTGGATCAAAATAGACGTCGATATACGTCACAGCTCGAAAAGATAGGCGAAAAAAGTCAGCGGAGCATAGCTTTGGCGGCGCAGGATCAGAAGGGTCAACGGCGTGTGGTAGGACGAGCTGAAAAACATCAGCAGAATAGTCAATTAGGGCGGAAGGCTCCGACAGAAAATCGAGTCCCAAAATGATGTCATGTGAGCAGTGGTCCAGCACGTAAAACAAAACAGTGGTATGACGTCCAGCAACAGTGACACGGGCGGCACACATCCCGGTGACCGGTGGTGTTGCACCATCAGCTACTCGGACAACAGTGATCGGAGCAGGAGTGAGCACTTTCTTGAGTCGAGCAAAAAGGCTGTAGTTCATGACTGATATGTGAGCGCCGGTGTCAAAGAGTGCTGCCACAGAAGTACCGTCAACATTTACTTTAATCAAGTTGTTGTGTCCGGGTATCGTGTGTAGAGAAATTTCGGGTCGGGTCGTCGAAGCAGGCTCACCTCTAGGAGCTGCGCCCGTCAGGTTGTCGAGGACTGGTGGTAGAAGGGTGAGGGGGAGCGACGTCTGTTAGTTGAGCGGGGCATGCGTCCAAAGGGCGACGGGGAGCGGCTTGGCTGGGCGGGCCTGAATGGCAAAAGCATCATCTGGTGCCGTGTAGATTGGCATCCGAGAGGCAGCAGGCGGGCGTCGGGTGTTGGCATAATGCGACCATGGCTGCCAACCTCAGGAAGTGCGACAATGACGTGAAATATGGCCGACTCGTCCACCGTTGAAGCTGATCGGCCTGTCATGGAAGTTTGCCCTTCTGTCGGGTTCTGGTGACGTGGGCGGTTGTTCGGTCCGCGGGACTTATTAGGTGTACTGGGCAGTCAATAGTCAGGTCGGTTAACGGGGCATAGCGTCTGATATCCGGCGTTGGCCAGTTCCTAGCATACGACACTCTTGATCAAAGAAATCGTGGCGCGAGAGTCGTCGGGGGCCAGCACTTGGTCAGACAGAGGATATGCTGCATCGATATCGTGGCGCACGGTGCGCACGATATTGTCGGAAGCAGCAGGGGCTGGTGGCAAACGGGCGTCCTCGCAGGTAGATGTGGCAGCCGTGTTGGGAAGACGCGAAAAGCGCGGAGTGATACGGTGACATTTCGCATCTTCGAAGTGTCGGCATTCATTATTAACGTCTTCTACGGTCGATAAGTTTTGATATACGAGGAGATTGAAGGCATCATCCGCGATTCCTTTGAGGATGTGCGCGATCTTTTCAGATTCCGGCATCTTGTCATCAACCTTCCGGCAGAGGGCGAGCACATGTTGTATGTATTTAACGTACGACTCGGTGCAGGGCTGGAGTCAGCACGCTAGTTCTTTCTGAGTAGCACGACAACGCCCGATGGGCTTGCCGAAGAGATCAATAAGTTCCTGCTTACAGATGTCCCAACTCGTGATATCTTCCTCTTGGTTGGAAAACCAAACTTCAGCGTTACCATCAAGGTAGAAAATAATATTGACCAACATGAGCGTCGGATTCCAGTTGTACAGAGCGCTCACCCTTTCGTACTGCTGAAGCCATTCCTCCACGTTAGTACTGTCACTGCCCGAAAAGGTGCCTGGGTCACGCGGTTGAGTCAGGACGGCGGTGCGGTTAGTAGCAGCTGGATGCGGTGCTGTTGGTTGCTGCGTAGTTGGACGAATCACGGTTGGAGTAGTCTCCAAAGAATCCCCGCTCTCGTCGTGATCAGTCATCGCATAGGCAGCCAAGGAACGTCCGCTGCGCAGAATCGTCGTGGTGTTGACTGTGGGAAGACCCGCACTCTCCACCAGAATTTTACATGAAGAAGGCGTCTGGAAAATACCTTTACTTTTGGTAAACAGGCAGGCATACAATATGGAGCCCAGTCTGCACGAGCTCGCCCTATACATGGTCCTCTTTTCTACAATGTTCATTTGTGGCACCCCGTAGCAATATGATGTGCTTGCATAGCTGTACAACAAAATCATTCATCAGGTGCGAGTACAGATGTTTATGGAAATACAGAAAAAAGACAATGCTAAGAAAATTCAAACAGATTAAAACAAGATGGGTATTCGTAGTTTCTCAACGAACTCGTCATGAGACAATGCGCGAAGCGAACCATCCAAGTTGTTCCAGGTTTCAATAGTGAACAGAAAAAACGAAAATTTAAAACAGTTAGTATATGTCTTGAAAAGAATAATGTTCAGTCTGTGGGTTTTTCTAGTGGCATGTGTATTAGCGGGTACAAAAAAAAGGGTGCCTGAATACCGAATGGGGCATGGACGATCTTGTGCAGCAGAATTACGCATTCGCATTGGCGCCTATGCTCCAAAGTCTGCAACAATAGTATGTGAGCATGTGATGAAGGTGAGAAGCTGCGATCATAGCGACCAAAGATGAATTTGATAGCTTTTTTCTGGATTGATTCTAGCTGCATTATGACGCACGTAAGGTGAGGAGACCATACAGTTAAAGCGTAATCTAGTATCAGACGAACTAGTGATTTCCAGGCAGTCAGCTTACATTCCAACGTTGCATTTTTTAAAGTTCGCTTTATGTAACCAAGTTTTCGAAGCGCTTTTGCAGAGATATGGTCGATATGAGCATGCCATTTTAGGTCATGTGAAAAAATGACACCCAAGTATTTGAAATCACTAACTTGCGACAAGTAACTACCATTGGCAATGTAAGAGTGTTTCAGCGGCTTTTTTTTTGTTACCGAAAGTCAAGGCAACTATTTTGATAAAATTTATTTTCATTTGCCACCTATCACTAAATTCGCAGAACATTGAAAATACCTTGTTTAATTCTTGTTGATCACTAGCATCAGTAACAGTGCGGTAGAGGACGCAGTCATCTGCATATAGGCGCAACTTGACGTTGGTGTTAATAATAACACTTACTACATCATTGATGAAATTGACAAATAACAGAGGTCCGAGCACTGAACCCTGAGGCACTTCAGATGTGACTGTTACCAATGAAGAATGCGTGCGATTAAAAGTAACGAACTGAGATCTTAAGTGTACATAGTCAGTGACCCAGTCTATTGATTTAGACCTTTTTAATATTGCTCGCAGTTTACATAGAAGCTTTTCGTGGCAGACCCTGTCAAAAGCTTTCGCATAATCAATGAAGATGGTGTCTAGTTCATCGTGACTATTGAGTGCAGAAGCTATATTGTGTGTAAACTCGATGAGTTGCGTGATGGTGGAGAAACCTGAGCAAAAGCCGTGCGGGCTTTCTGAGAGAAGATTGTGAAAAGTTAAATGCTGTACAAAATGCTTGTGAATAATGTGCTCAACAAGCTTACAGCAAGTCGAAATAAGAGATATTGGTCTATAAATTACTATTAGCTGCTTGTCATCAGATTTAAATACTGGAACGACGCTGGCAACTTTCCAAGCTTTGGGAGCAGTTGAAGTGTCCAGAGATGTATTGAAGATCAGTGTAAGATAATGGGCATTCCATTCTGAGTATCTCTTCAAAAACATGTTGGGTATGGCATCAGGTCCCGCCCTTTTAGTCGTGTCAACTTTTAACAACAGGTTAAGAACCCCAGCATGAGTTACCTCGAGACCCAGCAACGCATGCTCCGAGTTATGTATAAAAGGAGGACGAGAACCATCATCTTGGCTGAAGACAGAGTGAAAGTATCTATTGAAGCCTTAAGAAAAGACGACAGCATAACTGCAAGTTTGATCTTTGATAATGAGTGCTGTAGAGTCATGAGAAGAGGGAAGAATTGTTTTCCAAAATGTTGATGGGTTATCCTTCATGAATGTTGTTACGTCGTGTTGTAATAAAAGTTTTTCGCTTCTGTCATTCTTGTCTTTATCTCAGACTTTAGTGAAAGATGAGATGCATCGAGGCGGTTTCGCTTGCGTGTGCGCCTAATGCGTCGTATAAGATGAATTATGTCTCGTGTGTACCCAAGAGGCTTCGGGTTATGTTTTACATATTTATGAGGAACGAACTGCATCACACAGGTGCGCACCAAATTATAAAACTGCTTTTACAATGCGTCAGCACTACATGATTCACTGCTTGCCAAGAAACTACCCAAAGAGCATTCCAACAATTCTACAATTACACGATAGTTAGCATGCGCGAAATCAGTAATGGTGCTGAATCTCGGGTTACAAGGTACATGACTCACGTTAAGTTGCAATAACACACCCTTGTGATCAGATAAACCATCTATTACATCACACTCAAAGCCATGTTGCACAGTTCCTCGTTAATGAACACAATATCCAGAAGAGAGTTATCTCTGGTTGGGCGTTCAACCGCTTGCATTAAGTCAAAAGAAATAGCCATGTTAATCAGGGAGTCGCATATTGTTTTTTCACGACCTGTTGAAGTTAGCAAGTCCCAATCAATACAAGGAGCACTGAAATCGCCTGTGATGATCATTTTGTAACGATTAATTCGGTTACAGGCTATATATACGGTAACGTGTAAAAATACATCTTCAGAACTGGGTGGATGATAAACAGCTCCAATTACCGTCGCAAAACCAGAAAGTTTTTTACCATACCAAATGGACTCAGTATTCAGAAGTTCAGGAAGTATCGCAAATTCAATGCCTTTCCTAATAAAGACAACAACACCACCACTTTTGCTAAATTGTCTGTCATTTATTATGAGGGAATTGGCTTGCGGCAAAAATTTAGAATCTGATATTGCGCTGTTAAGCCATGTCTCCGTAACACAAATAACTGATGGGTGGTTACACTCTACTAGCCAGTTGAAGTCTTGAACCTTGGTTGGCAGACTGCGAGCATTTATGTTCAAAAGGGTGAGTTTCCGCTCACTGCTGAGTCACTCTGCGTCCCTAGAAGCGGTGGCACGAGGAGCCTGAACAATTGTTTTGCGAAAACTGTCACACGTATAGCGAACGCTGTCTTCTATCCAGGAATAATATTGTAATCTATATTTAGATGCCTGTTTACGGATATCAACCGAACGATCCCACAATTGTTTTTGCGGATTTGCCGTACGCGTGATTAAAAATCTTCGTTAGTGTATATGTTGGTTCCTTTCAGCTTTCTGGCATTCTTAAGAATTTCAAGCTTGGTTCTGAAATCCAGCAACTTAAAAATTACAGGGCGCTTCTTTTCACTTCCTCGTGGGCGGAGTCTGTGGCAGCGTCCGATGCCATCGCATTGAATTCCAATCTTTGAGGACAGCAAATTCATCACAGAAACCAGTAATGTTTCGGAAATTCCATTCGTTGGTTCATTAAGGCCATATATAATCAAGTTATTCCTGCGGGACCGATTTTCAAGGTCATCGTTTCTGCGATCAAGTTTGTCGTTTGTATCTTTGAGGTTTACAATCGTTACTTCTAATTCGTGAATGCGTTGAAGGACATCATTTACAGTCGAAGGGAACGTTTCAATGTTTTCTAGACGCTGTTGAAAAGAAGTCATTCTTGAACTGAGTGAAGAAAGCTCTTCACCAATTCACTTATGTCCGGCTATCAGTTCTGTGAACATATTTTTTACCTTTTTATGTGGGCCGGGGTTTAACTGAAGATCTCCAGAAAGTTGCAACAAGATTCTCACAACATCATCTACATTGTCAGCCGCATACTTTCTCATCAGTCTTCTATGTTTTTTCTCACAACTGGAACTCTTTTTGCACCATTATATTGCCACGTTGCTTCCTCAAGTTTCCTTATCACCCTGTAACGCTGTACGCGATTCTCAGCGCAAACCGCGCCTACAGTGTTCAGTGTTCGAGAGGCTTGAGGACTGAAGTAGATAAATTTGCTAAGATTACGCCCACTTCTTGAGCATTTAAGATTATTCTAGAACATGCATTACCGCTAGCGATAAAGCTAGAATGTTCGATGGCAGGTGTATGAACGCCGACATGGTTCGCCGTTTGTCAGTTGATCGACGACCAACACTCAGTTCGCCTACATCAGTGCCAGTGTATTGCTGTAATCTCAATTTTCTTTAACGTGGCCACAAGTTCAACTGAATAAAGATTTTGGTCTTCGACCAACTATCTGCTCTCTTCGTCATTGTCAGTACCCTGTGACAATATCGCAACATTTTTCTTAAATGCGAAGCCTTTCTTAGCGAACTTCGGTGACTTTGAGCGTATCTATCTATCTATCTATCTATCTATCTATCTATCTATCTATCTATCTATCTATCTATCTATCTATCTATCTATCTATCTATCTATCTATCTATCTATCTATCTATCTATCTATCTATCTATCTATCTATCTATCTATCTATCTATCCGCTTCCTTTAAAACCGCACTCCTTTATAACCGCACTTTCAAAGTTGCTAACAACTCAGCGTCATTATACGTCTGCTTGTGGTGCAGTGAAGTGTAGTGTGCCTGTACCTCTTTATCGGTATACTTTAGGCGTAATGTAAGAAGAAGGGCACTAAAGACTGTGTAGCGTAAATAAGAATAATTTCGCACATGACAAGGTAAATTTCACCAAGATTGGTTGGCAATACTGGCTATTTTGTTGGCTATTTTCTTCCATCTATCCTGTGTGAATTCGAGACGCGAAGCTGCTCCTCTCTTTCATTGCTCCTTGTCCCTTTGCCAGCTCACCATCTACAGCGGCCAACAATCACCCTTTAGTTTATTACAGGACTCATTCATGCATTGACTCTTTCAGCTATATCTTCCTTTCAATTTTACGAGTCCTAACTCTTAACTATCACTCCCCATCTTCGATCGCACTGCCTAATTTGCCTATCACTATAGTTGCAAAATTTTGTATGTTCTGATTATCTTTAGTTGCACAGCAGATCTTCATAGCAACTATGAGCTTTGTTCAGTTTAGTTGCTCCTAAAAACAGCGTTATTTGTGAAGTGCTCATGTTATCAATTCAGCGTATATTCTGTTATCGCTTCTCCGGTGTCAGCTTTCATAACAGATTGCCAAGCAATTATAGATTTTGCCAGTTCACAAAAGCATGTGTATTCTACGCGTTGCAGTAATTATACACGCTACAATCATTTCGGTGTTAAATTTTCTATTTTATTTTCACAAACAATTCACTCGTTGATCCTGTGAATGGAAAGATTCATAATACGTTTTTTATATGGCTTGTACTATAAGTCATGATTGGTCATTCGGAATTTTATACCGGATGAGGTCTAGCAGTTTTATTTATTTGCTCTACTTTAATAACACCTCCAGCTGATGTATTTTCGACAACAACGTTCCTGTCTTTCCTGTAGCACTCCCGTGCAAGCACAGCTATCCAAAGAGCGACTGCGACCACGTTTACCATTCCGCAGATGACGAAAAGCCAGTCGTAGGCGCCACCTTCGTCCCTGAAGTAGCCTGCAAAAGAAAGGCCCGTTAGTTGGCATGCGAAGAAACAGGGAAGGAAAATAGAGGGGGGAAAGGAATGACACTTTCTTAATATTATACAGGCAGGGTTTAAAGCTAGTGCTATGTTTTTCACATAGCTAGACCTGTCTGTCTCTTGTAAAAGCAGGATTACGACCACACTAGTTATCGCTGTTGATGATGGACCAAGACACCTGAGGTCGCACTAGAAGAACTGTTTGCAAACATTACTCACAGAACAGCAGCAAGCAAAGCCAGTTTGTTGTGAGAAGCTAGTCATCACTTGGATTTTTTTTCATCTGTTGTGAAGCGCGTTCCCTACAATACTCAAGCCACCATTAACAGGGAGGTGTCTGTGATGGAACCTTGCTTCTCCTGATCGAAAATCACGCGCACGCCTATGAATATGTCCGATTTTGTAAGCAGTAAGCACCAGGACGTTGGTAAATTGAACGCTGAAACACTTTTTCGGAATGGTCAGAAAGCGCTGCCGATAGGTAGAAGAGGCTTCCTCGAACCCGCGAGCCAAGCATTTCAGCACAGCAAGCATCCTGTAATTTACAACAAATTCATAAAGTTAGCTAAAATTGCTTTTTCTTCTCTCCACAACTAAATTACGGAAGAAGCTCGTCACAGCAATTCTAACAGCCAATGGCTGAATATAACATGGCGTGCCCCGTTGCGGTGGTCTACTGGCTAAGGTACTCCGGCTGCTGAATCACAGGTTGTGGGATCGATTCCTGGCTGCGGCGGCTGCATTTTCGATGGAGGCGGAAATGCTGTAGGCCCGTGTGCTCATATTTCGGTGCACGTTGAAGAACCCCAGGTGGTCGAAATTTCCGGAGACCGCCAACACGGCATCTCTCATAATCATATGGTGGTTTTGGGACGTTAAACCTCACGTATCATTATAACATGGCGTGCTCGGTCGTTACAAGGTCCGCCGTGGGAGGCCAGGACTTTTTCACGCACTCGAAAAGCACTGAAGGAAGCCGCATACTCCAAAAAGAAAAAACAAAAACTGCTCGAGGTCACGAGGCTTTCGTGACGTTTTATTTGCCCGTGTCATTCCTCCCTGCTTAGTTTCCGCTGCTTTCGTGATGACGAGCGAAGAGAGAATGCGATCGCCGCGTGCGAGAAATCTGTGATTCCACTCGTACTGGGCGGATTCTAAAAATGTTTGCGGCGGTGAAGTTTTGAGGCAATAAACTCTTCTGGTGAATTCATTCTATGGCTACTTTAAAGGGTGTTGCTTGGCCCCTCTAAACTTTTTTGGCGACAGCGGCTGCGTTTATGAAGACAAACGCAATGAAACATAATCATTCAAATGCAAACCTAAATTCAAAACCTCGTACTGTTCGAATTCATTCGGAGGTCAGATGTAGTATGAAAGACACTTTCCTTGTTCCACCTCGAAATTTGCAATATTTTAAACTATCGTTGAACATGACGTTGTATTCAAACGCAACAAAACATGAATACGGCTGCGAAACCAACAATTCACACACACCATGCAGATTAAAACCTTCATGTAAACATGTTGACGGAGACCTGTCTGTCCGTGTGAAGCATTTGAAAGCACTCAATTCGCGTCTCCCACACTTCCACCATTGAACCCGGTGTTCCGCAAACCTGACGGATTGATTGATATGGAGTCCCAAAGCCACCGTATAATTATGAGAGACGCCACTAGTGGAGGGCTCCGGAAATTTCGACCACCTAGTTCTTTAACGTTCACACAAATCTGAGCACACGTGCCTACAGTATTTTGACTCCCATAGAAGTTCTCCGAACCTATCGGTTCCGAAAGGAACGTTGCAAAGAGGAGGTTATTTGAAACGTGGCACATCTGGCATTACGCTGCTAACATCAACCGCACTATGACAACAATCTGTACTTAGTGCTTGTACGCAATTCGCGATTCAATAGAAAAAACAAGATGATTAAAGCTCAAATGACTCCACTTCTACAGGCAATCTAACGACCAATTAAAAAACGACAACAAAAAGAAAGACCTTAAAAATTTTGATCATTGAAACCAAGGTTTGAGCAGCCTTTAGAGATCGCATGCAGAGCGAACTAGCAGGGGTGCGGTGAAGAATGACTCTGTGCCAGTGAAACAGGGGGAACACCCTGGCTGCGTACTGTCCCGAAACTCCCAGAGTGTCGTGGTGCCGCGCTACCACAAAGGATCTTCTCGGTGCGTACTCTGCAAAGTGCGGTTTATGGGCAGTGGGGAGGCGGGGAAACGCAAGGTACTAGGTTTGTAATTAATTATGAGTTTAATATATTGCCACGAGCGTTTGTCATTTCAGTTTTACTGTATGTGGTTTACGCTCACAAAAACTCTCAGTTATGCTGGGCGCAGTCCGTGCCTCAGTGATCAAGAAGGTTCACGAATGTAGTAGATGGTTCTGTTAAAGTTGTGCGGAAGACGCGAACACCAAAGATTATTCGAGAGCTTGCGCGGCCACCAGTGACAAAGCTGCCAAGTTCGACGCATGATGCATAAAACACGGCGCGTCGCGAAGATGATCAATTCATCGACATCTTGCGCGGCGTTCGGCCGTGTCACACATGTTCCTTTCTGAGAGTAACGAAAACAAGTTTATCGTTCCTTTCCTAGTTTGGAACAAATTCCCTTCACAAGTTCCTTTGTTGCAAAAGTAACTTCTTACAATTACCTTTCCTAAATTGAAACATATCGTTACATCAACGTTGCAATAGACGTTTTGATAAATATGCAGTATTATATAGGATAGGGTGGTAAAATACGGAGTGAAATAAGAGCGCACCTCGAGTTTTATTACCATATCAGCATTTATTATAACCGACAGCTGGTTATACCCAAGTAGAAGAACAATAAACGCTCCTAGATGAATGTCTTTAAGACTATATTAGCACTACTACTGACATGTCTCACTGCAACTTTCGTGCTCGGCTATTTCAAGTCCAACACACTTCACACGTCGGACTTCAATGGCGCATCAGGACACTGTGACTAAGGCACTAAAGTATAAATCTCTACCACTGTTACATTATAAATAGAATCGTTTCACAGCAGGTAGGACGTCAAAATTGACAAAACGTGGGCGTTCGGTGAGTGGTAATTTCTTCCATCGCAAAGAGTAGCAAATGAATTGATGTCCAGGATGCACATTTGTGACTAAGTAAGGTCATTTGTTCGTAGTCAACCGAATCATTTCTGCATTACTTGTTTTGTGTCTTTACATATTTTTGTCGTTTATTGCATTTTGTTGTCATTATTTCTATCTGTTTCTTTTGATTTTTTCACATCTCAATCCCCCTCTCACTGTAGTCGTTCTTTCACCTTGTAACTTTTTCCTTTGTTCCTTTTCTATTCATTTTTCTATGTTTCGCAATCTCTCAAGACTTGTTCCCTTCCTCATTTACTTTCTCCGCATACAAGCTTCTCTCTGTCACCCTCTTGATATACTGTACTATAATTTACTATGCTATGATCTTCTAGTGATCGCGCATACTGAAAAAAAAAACACATAGCTGATAGTTTCCTCCACATCAAACTTTATTTTTATGGTTCCTCAACTAAAAGATATGTACGAACACATGGTATTTAGGTTGGTAAGGTGTTCACGCTTATCGGTGCTCCAGTATATAATTGGAAATGGCAGTTTATTGATGCCATTACGCCCTCGATAAATGCAAATTCTCTAGCGCTATGTGCTCGTCTTCGAGTGTTATAGCAGCAGAATAAACCCATGATTACCCTCTCTGAATAAGAATTGCTGCATATTGCCATGTCGAGTTGTGTAGCAAATACCATTAACAACCTGTAAAAAAAGCTGTATAGCCGAGTGGATAGGACACTCGATTTCAGATCGTACGAAAATGGGCCCGAATCTTGCCGCACCGAATATCCTCGACCACGTATTTCTGTCTCACTCATTCTGTCACTTACTTCCACCCACTGTACTGGTTCTCTCGCCTATCAGAATTATTGCATCCAACACCGGACCCGTCAGTACAGACACCTCTGCAGCAAAGTATCAACTGTTCTTTTTTCCGCACGTACACATTACAGTAAATCTCGATATATTTGACTTCCCTGAGCCCCGGCGAGCACTATGCAGTAAAAACTAGGATGTATCATACTAATCTGGTATATAGGTGAAAGTTACCTTATAGCGCCCTACAGGGTTGCCGCTTCGTGCTGTTCTGAATGATGGGCTGCTTGCGTGCGCCTGGTGAATGCTGGAGAACGTTTACAAAAGGAATGTCATTCCCACTACCATTCTGTCATAAACGTAACGCGTTACCGTTAGAGTTCAACCACTCCGAATTGAACGGTAGTTCCTTCGAAAAGAAACTAGTTTCTGGAACGTCAATCTGTACAACATGCTGTACTGCATGCATTGTTCCCTGCAGTTTGATTTTTTGTTCCCAGCCGCAAGTTCGGCTAAATGATCATTTCCGTTTCAGATGTGCCTTCTTTGCCTTCGTCAACGTCATTAACACGTGACAATATTTCATCACTCTTTTACATTTAATCGATTTCGCAGAACACACGCATGTACATTCACCCAAATCTTTAGCTGCCGTACGTTAGTGGTAGTTTTTTATGTGTACGGAAATGTTGTAGGCCCGTGTGCTCAGATTTGGGTGCACGTTAAAGAACCCCAGGTGGTCAAAATTTCCGGAGCCCTTCACTACGGCGTCTCTCATAATCATATCGCGGTTTTGAGACGTTAAACCCCACAAATCAATCAGTTTTTTATGTTTATCTTTGCCATACGACTGAATTAGGTTTCAGTTGAATTAAGTTAGGTGGGCAGATGAGATTAGGGAGTTTGCGGTTCGAAAGTGGCAGCAGCAAGCACAGGACCGAGTTCACTGGCGGAACATGAAAGAGGCCTTTACACTGCAATGGGCGTAATTAGGCTGGTGATAGTGATGATGCAAATGATGATGATAAGTTAAGGACAAGTGTACGCCCATAAAGCGCATGTCCACGAAGCATGTTCGTGAATTTGTTCCTCGATATGTCGCTGAGAAACAAAAAGGTTGCCGCTGCGCACAATAGCTAAAGTTTTGGCCGACTGTGCTCGTTTCATTTGCGTCCTTCTCGGGCTTAAAGAACTATGTATAAACTCCTGTGTCTTTTTATTAACAGATCAGCAAAAAACGTTAGATTGCTTTCGCTTAGGCAACTATTTCCTTTATGTTTGTAGCCTCACTCACTCCAGAGTGATAGTTTCGTTTACACCACCCCCCTCCATTATTAGACGTGAAGTTCAGACCTGCTACTGTGCGCAGTTAACCATCTTGTCAGCAACAATAGCAGGAACAAGACGCCACAGTGTAGTGCCGCGCAGAACAAAGCGCGTTAAGACGCGTGATTGCAACTTCGGAAGAATAGAAAAAGCATTCAGTTTTATTTACTTCCATCCTCAGTATCGTGGACTACGCTACCATTATGAGACATTTTCATGTGTATTTGAATAGCAGCGTTCGTAGAAGTTAACCTCTATGTGCAATTGTATGCCTGGTAGCATATTGTCACAAAAACAACAAAGCAGGATGTTCTAGTAAACGAAAACTTGGCGGCACAATGCTTAGAAAGAACGTGGCTGTCACTGTGCTTATTCAAAAGCAAAAGGAAAAAAATAGATTGAGAAAGTCACTGAGAACAAGTTCGGTGGAGGCTAAGAACGTGTCCACAGCGTTTCACTCCAGCAACCAGAGCAAGACAATTTAAAACGGTTAATGGTTTCTTTAAGAGAGCTGCGTATGATGAAACGTTATGTGGTCCAGCTTCTAGTGGCTGTGGAGTGACAACACTGCTCATCGGTAAGTTTAAATTTACAACTTCATATTTTCACATGTAAGTATGGCGATATGATCAGAGAATGAATATCAAAAGAGAGCCATCTACAGAGAGTCATTAGAGCTGCATATACAAAGAAAGAACCTTTCTCGAGAACACTCAGGCAATTCGACCTAGATTCATTATCAGCATTTGTGAAAGCAATGTGTTGATGCGTAAGATAAAAATTGTGGTGTAGGTCAAGCACAACTATTCTTAATCTTAGTTTTCACAGCTAACAGTAGAATCAATGGTTCATCTGTTGCTTCGTGACAGCACAGATACAGGCCTTACCTATCAATGAAGGCCGCAGAAATGATTGAAGCCCAGCCGACGCGACGACAATGCCGAAGGCCACTGACATCTTCTCACGGCCGAAATAGTACTCCAGAGTCACCGGGAAAATGACAATACCAGTGCCGATGACGAAGCCGATTCCAACGGCCACGGCAAAGATGAGTTCGTGACTGTTCAGGAAAGGTAGAAGAAGGAAGGCGAACGCCTCCACACACAGTGTGATCGTCAGGGCCACGCTGCTTTTCAAAAAATTTCGGTCGACGGCGATCGGCAGAATGAACCTGCCGATACCCTCAGAGACTGCTCCTGCTGCCATTACGGTAACAGCAGTCGACACCAGTACCCCTCTATCACAGGCAAAGTCGACGAACAACGACATGTAAAAATCATACGACATAGCGTAAGCGTTGAAGCTGTACATCAAAAGAAAAAACATTGGGCTCTTGAACACTGCGAATAAATGACGTAGCTTGCTGCTCTTTTGACTCTCTATGGTTTTGGCGGTCAAACTGGCGAAGTCTTCAATGTCCTTTACCACAGCTTTGCGCAAATGAGGTGTGCGGGAGAATAAGCTAAACGCAAATCCATTCATGGTGATGGCACCGCTGATAAGAAGAGCACCACGAAGTCCATATGCAGTGATGAGGTACTCAAACAGCTTAGGAAACACAAAAAGGGCTGCGGTGACGCCGGCGTAGTTGAGTCCCATCGCAAGGCCCTTGTTCTTGACAAAGTGCTCGCTGATTATGGTGGGGGCCACTATGTACACCATGCCTGTTCCAATGGCTGCCAACATGAAAATATTGAATGGTATAAGTGGAATGGTTCAAGTGCATACATTCGGTAACTGCACGTGAGAAGACACTTGACTAGCCTTTATTGCCCGTCCTCTCCCCCCTCCCCACAAAAGCAAACTCAAATATTGCGGTTGTAACTGCCGAAATGAAAATAGGCGGCAGACTTAAAAAATAAATAAAATAGTTTTGGTGTGACCTCACTGGTATACAAATGACATTATGAAGAGAATTGTGTTTTTTAAAAGACTTACTAGCAGACAGCGTCTGATCTCGCGTGTTTTTGTCTATGTTCTCAAGCAGCGCTGTTATTTTTCTTCATGGTGAATTAGAAAGAGAAAAAAATGTTTACTATAAATGTCGTGTAGAGGACCTGATAGACCACTGCATAAAGCATGCGCTCCGAGGAACAATACCGGATCCTTGACACGCACAAAGCTATTTATGATCATTCTAAGTTAGGACCAACGAGCTACAAACATGTGAGCCCGGCCTTTGTTAGCATGATGTGAATGTGGCAAGGTACGCAGTTATGCTGCATTCCCGAGAACCTTGCGTTGGTTCATCATATAACGTTTATTAGGAAAGCTATAGTGCATATGCGCAATGCTGGGGTTCATGTTTCGCACGAAGTGAAACGTATTTTCGCTGCTATTTCTGCCTGATTTCTATCGAATGCAGTATATTCCCAAACTAAATGTATTAATACACGAAGAATGCATACCGCCATGTTTTCGATTCCTAAGTTTTAATACGTCTTTTACGTTAGAGAGTAACATTTATCAGACTCATCTACCCCATAATTATTTACTCAATGAAGCGATATGCTGCTTTTTTTGGCAGTTTTTGTTTCAAACCTCTTCCTGTAACACGTATACATACGGTGTTGCCTGTTTCTAGAACCACCATTTTGTGTTTTGTTTTTGTCAACCACGACTCAAGGATACCAACTACATACTGGTATTTCTTACTTATCGTTCGCCGAGATAAGTTCTATACTGCGCCTATTTATGGAAGAAACTTAGCTCAATCATGAGAACATTGTTAATAATTACAAAAGGGTCAAGTGAATGTCGTTATACGTTGTCCTTTGGAAACGTCGGATACAATAGTTTGTGGAAACAATCATGCTGCATGGTCATTTTTTTCGACGTCCGAACGAAACCCCAAAAAACGACAAACAAAACTGCCGCACTGCCACGCTGTCAACCCTGTTTTGAAAGAAGCTATCAACAACGGACCATAAACCTGTCGGGTTTCAAGGAATACGACGTTTTCTTGCTAACTGCCAACGACAAAAATGCTCACGCGATGTGAAGCAGATACCTGCAGACGTGGCCGCTCATTTCGGCACGGTCAGTACTCTAGTTTTTTTGCTCGATGCACATTTGAAAGGAATGCAAAAAGGTAGTGAAGGAAATTAGTCACGCGGCATCATTTCATATTTCATAGGCTTTTGTTACACGCCAGATATCATCACCACGCAGCAAGCTTGTTAGCAAAAAACATAACAACTAAGTAGTTTTTGAATGACCTGTACAACTAAACCAAGCATAGCTCTGCAAAATTGTTTTCTTGTATTACTGCATGCTATAGTAAATTTGCCTTACCATGCACTACACCCAGTGAAAATGTCAGGAAACCAGTTGTTGTGGCAAAAAAACTCAACATAAGGCCGATGCTTGACATCGCTGCGCCCGCAATCATGACTCGGCTAGCGTGGAAACTGTGGGCCAGCGGTCCCGTAATCAAGCCTGAAGTGAGAGAGAGAGAAAAAAATTATACATTGCAGCTTAGCACTGCCTTCAGTTTCCTGTTAATTCTTGTCGGCTGCGGTTTCATCATGTACAGAGGCCATCGAAAGTTTCATGGCCATACTTCATAATGAATACCTGATAGAGTGGCTGGCGAATTCTGACGGCACCTACAAATGCTGTGTACTTTTGAAAAGTGTGTGCTTTACTGACAACATATTTATTTATACTTGTTAGCAAGATATTGAGTAATCAACGTTGCTTAAGGACAAACATTACTTGAAAAGAGGATCATGGGGCGCAACCAACGGAGAAAAATAAAGGGGGACAGGATAGAGCGTTGGATGATGCTCTGCCCTGCCGCCTTCTTTGTTTCGTCTAGATGGGTTGCGTCTTTGACCTTTCTTTAACATCAGCCAACTAGTGAAAAAACATGTTCTGGTTGCTTGAATATTCCTGGTTGTTATAGAGGGCAAAGAGTACCTGACAATAACTTCGACTGCAGCACTTCCTCACATAACTTGTATCAGTGAATGCGTGCTCAGAAAAAAAAACTGTCAAATACCATTATATGCAACTTTTGCCGTGCACATATTACTGCACAAATATACAGCGTGTATATCGCTCACAAAATGAGCCTAGCTAGTACCTAAAAACAAGTTCTCTATGGGTAATCGCTGAATACCCGTTCTCAAAATTCGAGAAACCACAAAGCGTTGAACGAAAGCGCTCGTTGGCCTAAAGCAGTGACCATTTCGAGCTAAATTTCTCAAGTAGTCGCCAATGCCTGCGCTTACACATTGATTTCCTAATTTCGATGACCAAGGTCATTATAATCATTCTACCGCCAAGTCTAATATATCTTTTCAATAACCTCAACGCCTCTTTTGCAATAAACATTTCCGTAGCCCAGTGCGCTGCTTTTGTGCAAACCGCATTGTGGAATGGTTTTGTCAGCAGCGTATTGCTGCTTCGACTGCACCCAGATTGAGAGCACTGCAGTGCTCTCTATCTGAGCGTAGGAGGGTATTCAAACCATGGGCCGTATACTCTCTCACGCTCCTCATAGGCCAATGCACGGTCTTATTTCAAGACTTTGGCTATCCAGCGGTTTAAAAATCTTCGACGCACCTCTGCGGCTTCCTGGAGACTTGTTCAGTTTTGGATTGCTTCTGCAACCGCCAAACTTCTGGAGTTCCTATCATGCCTATAGAATGGCGAATATTGATTGTGTTTCGTACTTTGTAGTTGTTTTCTTTTATTTGTTGCCACAAAACTTTCGTGCATAGGGAACTTGTACTTACGAGGCCCGTTTATTCTCAAATGAGTCACTGTGCATGTGCCAATTCATTCTCTGCGATGAAGATTATTATACGGTGTCTTTCAAAAGACTTCGATTGCTATTGAAACGTATTCGACCACGAATCGATCGTCTGGCAACACCACTTCCAACCAGCCTATATCTTTACGCCTCGCAAGCTACTTCGCGAAGATGTCAACAACATATCCGCCGATTGGCGTGGCGCCAGGACGCCCCCTTTGGCGGTGCATTGAGTTGGATCGCTCGTCTCAGTTAGGTCCTTATAGCTCATTTGCCTATCGATTGTTTACAAAATAGCCAGACAGTGTCCCTGTCAAAACCAATTAGAAGATGGTTGCTTGTCGATCAGTTTGGTAGCGGTTGCTTAGAGCGGCTGGTGTTAACAAACGAATTTTATTTTTCATTATAAAACACTGAGCGGAATTATAATACCCTTGGACCACTTCTGCGCGTTCTACATTGATAACGATGCTTTTATTTCACCATATAGTTTCAAACTGTTGCTACCGTTTCAATCCACTTAACGACAACTAATGAGCAATATCAGTAACCGATGAACGAGACACCACCCTCATTCCCCACTTTAGTTCTGAGAGCTCAACCGAAGTATACACCCGCAATTTTTTCGAGTCTAGCAAGTCGTACCATCTGGTAGAGAAACTAATGCCAAGACAGCCAATAATATTTTCCTTTCTAAAAAAACTTTTTCGAATAAAAAAAGGGGTCACAAAATAGAGCAAGTTCACAACTCTGTGTTGAAATGGTGTTGAAACTCAGGAAACACAAGCACACATTTATTCTTGTGGTGTTTCATTGCCCGTGTTTCTAGCACACTTAAAATATTTAAGACAAATAAAAAGGATGGTTTATTAAACTTTTCAGAAGATGTTTTAGTTTCCAGACTTCTGCACGTTAGCATTGACACGATTATTATTTCAGGCAGAACATAATAAGATATCGAAGGAACCCTTGTGTATGTTATTACGCCCTGTGTTCACTCATGTTTTGGCAATGATGAATTCTCAGCGAAACTAACCGCCCACTTATTCATTGAAATTACACCAATGTGCGCGCTATGAAACCACAGACAGTCAAAACCAATTCACAGGTCATATCTTATATGGTCGGCTGACTTCAAATAAATCTTCACTAGTTTATTGCACCGAAGAACAATACGTAATTTGTTCAGCCCTTATACGTACAAAACAGCTCGAGATAGTGTTTACCGATTGTCTCAAAACGAAATTGTGATCATGAGAATTGGAGTGATAACCATATAAAACATTGAAGTGCCCCATGCACCTGTAATTAAGCCCCGCTGATTGCGATGTTATATATGTTATCTTCAGCGTTTTAATGGTTGGTGACGTTAGTGTCAAGCATTTTGACGAAATCATTTTGCTAGTTAATGCACGTACTGGTAGTTAGGCAGACATAATATGGTAAGAAAAGCCCCGCCAGTTCAACTGCTGCGACATTAGACAGAGGTGACAAAACAAATAGCAAACAGTCACTTTAGGTAGTATGAGGCAAAAAATTCAAATAATTGGGTTCCGTAATTCATGTGCCTGAAAATGATGCTATTCGTAAGTTAATAAGGCAAAAAACAATTTATGAACACTTACACAAGAAAAGAAGACGACAAACACATGCTGCAGTGTTCATATTTTACTAACTTGATTTGAAACGCATTCAATTTATTGGTAACAGAACCGTCAATTATATACATTCAGTGATAAGTGTATGAAATCTGGAAACATGGCTAGTACGAATTGCATCTTCGTGATCATCATCAGATACATAGATTGCTCATTTGGATATATGTGGTGAGTGTTATCGTTTTCTCTTTTTGTGAAGCACTTGTGCTTTATGTAAGACACATGCACGCTTGGCTTTCCTGGCAACCATATGTGCGGTGGTTTTAATAAACCTGTAGCTAGTTCCAGCTTGTGTATTTGTTCACTTGTTGCACACGTGTTTGTAAGCTGGTTGTTTCGTTTGTTCAAATATGCACCAACAGGGCCAACAATAGATTCTCTTGGTGTTATGCATTCAATCAAAACCATCTCCAAAGCAACTACAGGCGGGTAGAAGCGAAGGTGCAGGATGTATGACTTCTAAAAATAATAAATATATAGGCACTCAAGTTTACTCAAGTTGTCATCCAGTGATCACCAGATTGGCAATGAAAACACCAAAGACTTGTCAACGTTCTTAACTTGTATGAAAGGGTTTAGTCATTGATGGTTGTTGGATCTTGTGAGGTGTATTCACTGAAGACACCTATACATTTCTTGCGCAGCTGTCTGCAGCAATTATGTTTGAAGTATGTTGCTCCGGCCCTTCCCTAACAGGTGCACGCAGCCTTGAAGCGTTTGTACGTGCGTGCGTGTGTGCTTGTGCGCACATCTTTGCATGTGCGAATTTCTAAGTTCGCAAAGCTCTGTCTTTGAGCATGACGCAAAAAAACCTGCACTGGCCTTCCTTACTTGTCATTATACTTGTAACGACGACTTCCAATCGTAAACAGCAACACTTGCAATTTGCTGAAAAAGTCTTTAGTTTATAATTCTTAACAATATGATTACGATTCAAAATGTGTAAGAATTATGATGAACAATTTTTATTGATTGAGCAGAAAGATCCTCCACCCTTTTGAAGAACGAAGGAGAAGGACATAACCTAGACGACGCCCATGATCCCTTTGGGCCTAGCGGCGTCTTCGGCCTGTCGTATTAAGCGGGCTTGTAATTGTGATCAGAGCTGAGGAAAGCGGTATTCTATCCACTCCCGTTTGGGAATTTGCCGCTCATGGGAGCCTGTGGGCGTGCTCATAAAATGTGGCTCAAGTCCGCCCCGTTGCAAAATTTTCACTTGTCCGAATGAGGTTCTGGCACGCAGTGGTTCATTGTTACCAGACTAGGGAACGTAAGGGTCTGAAGTAGGCGCCACGCCACCGCCTGTCCTTTGTTCAATAACGAGTATGCGAGAGCATAAAATATATTTTATAATAGCGTATTATTGTAAATGACATTATCTTTATCGCTCCAACTTTTAAGAAGATAATAAAACGGGCACGACTAGACTCTATTCCAAAGTGCGGAAGTTGTATCGACACAGCCTCTTACAGAATGTTAGTACAGATTGAACAGTCACTATTTCTCACCTGCCATGTAGCCTAGGGCACCTAGCACCACTATGGGCCATGAAGCTTCCACCCTGCTCACGTGGAAAGTGTTGAGCATAGCGACGAATAGCAATCCCATGGAACGCCACCCAGCCAGTGCGAAGAACGATGACATGGCGCATGTTCCTAAGTTGTGAACAGCAATAGAGATCCATTTAGTGACACCAAAACCTACTTCACTGAACAGCTTCCCTAAAATGTTTTTTTATATATTCTAACTTGCTCTATTGTCTGAAAATCTAGTGAATGTCTTCTAGAAGCCACAATCAGGTATGATGCTTCAATAAATGAAGATATTCCTATGTGTGCCGCCACAACTCATGAGCGACCATAGAGCTGCAAAACAGTGTGCGTATTATTTATCTCGAAATTGGTGCATAGAAAAGTGTGAACGAAATGCAGGTCATTCAACTAGGGGTAAAAGTATGTTATGAAATGAACAAATTTCCCTTCTCAATGGGTCTCTTCTCTCTTTTCTTTGCCCGCGTCTTCAGCGCACAAAACATAGCACAGGTAAATGAGTAATGCTATTGTTAGATGAACTATTTGTGCAAAGGGTTTCAAAATCCTCGTTTTTTTCATTCCTTTATTATGCTGCGCAGTTCCGGTTGCCGAATCAGTCAGAACAATATTATATTATCGTTTTTGTAGTAAAACTGAAAACTGTTTTCGATTTTTTACTTCATCATAGCTGTTCGAAAGAGTTAATTAAAATGGCGCAAGCATAGGTTCTTTTCTAGTACACCGTAGTGGTGCTGTGGTTACCGCGCTCGAATGGCACCCCGAAGGTCGCAGGATCGATCCCAGCAGCCATGGTCACATTTCGCTGAAACCAAAATCTTAAGAGGCCCATGAACTGCGCTTCGTGAGCGCTGGTTCAACGAGAATAAATGGTCGAAATTTAACGCCTTCAGCGATGGTGTGTCTCATATTCACAAGATGATTTGGCACGTAATACCCGAGATATAATTATTATTAAGAACCCATTACAATATTACCTGCAATGCGTGAAGTAGCTTGCGGACTATATGACAAAAGCCTTCACTCTCTGTCAACGGTTCCTTTTGACATTGGTTGGACACAGAGTTGCGGTTAGTGGCTACTTTTTGGCTCGTTTAGTGAGGAAAGTTGCCACTTAGTGCAATGGCTATTTACTGGCAACATTTAAACTTCAGTATTTACTTCATTATGGTTTTAATAATTTATCAATTGTAAAGACAACGTTGAAAAATTCGGCAGATCCCACGTACCTAAGAAATGGACCTTATGTGAAACATGCGAAAGGAAGGTGATCGTGATGTAACTTTTAATGAGCTACATGTCATGAAATAACGCTGAATATATGCACAAAATGTTGTACGTAGGGACATATGTCGAAGACTGTCATATTTTCATACAACCAGTTAACACTTGTGCAACAATGCTAACAGGAACATGAGTATTAGCGATACCATGTGCGGTAATGAGCTGGTACTCTATGTCGCTGCACTATACCCCAAACATAATTGTCACCCATGACCCGTCACATGCGAGGTCTGTAGCAATCAAAAATTTCAAGAGATGTCGTGACACCTGTTTCCTGAAGATCAAAGAACCACGCAAAGACCGCAGTCTTATGCAGGCTTACGTCGCGCTATGCACGATTTTTATTTTAAAAGCTTGCTCGTGCTTAGTTTAAAAACAAAGGACATTATCTACATTTACCAAAGAGGAAAGCAGGTGGGGCAATGGCCTGCAAATTATGCAAGGTTAGATCCACCGGCTACCTACAACATCCTTGACCTTAACCTTAACCTTAGAAACACCACAAGCAATAAGCTGATATGAAGCGCTGGTGCTCGCGAGGATCCTAGCCCTGGACACTGCTGCATTGTTAGATAGCAGCTTATTGCTGTGTAACAATGATACATAGGAGCCCATAGTTCTTCATGCAGCTGCACCGCGCAATTTCATAATTGCAAGATACTCTTAACAGGATCGACCACGAAACAAATGAGGTTTTCTATATCAAGAAGAAAGAATATATGTGCGTCAGTTAGCCTTTACTCGCCCTCCTGGAAAAAAGATTATCTTTTTGAGCGGTCAACTTGGGACATTTCAACTCGCGGCCACTTATTTTCGCATTGAAGCGCCTGATGGTTGAAATGTTGTTTTCGTTTTCAGCCTTATATTTCCCGGTGTAAAAAATTTACACAAACTTGTTCGTCAGCGCTTGTGTTTTGTGATTATTCTTTGTTAGTCTCCTTTTCCGCTGTTTCCTCTTAGAAGCTAACAGTTCACAGTAAGCAGCTCAGAACGCAGGCGTGCACAATCAAGAAGCTCATGCACTTTCAATGTTTAGGAAATGGTTAAAGAAAACTTGTTGAACACCATAGACACCATGTCAAATACGCATGACACATCTAATAATTATTAAACCTATGTCCTCTTTTGTTGCTTTTAAATCCACAGTCGCCCGCAACAAGCCTCATCTGTGTAAATTACAGTTTAGAAATTGCGCGTTATTTTAATAACCCAAAAGGATGAGTCTGCCTAAAATGAAGCTTGCAGGTTCTTTGAAAGTCATAGTTACATCTTTGGGTTGCCGGCGGGTCACAGAAGGTGCCAACACTCATGAATTCCTGGCCATCACCTAGGCTGCACCATCCCATATTAACGGGATCTTTCACTTGAGTGCTTTGTATATATTTAGTGACGTGTCGTGACCTTGAATCAAGTATTCCGAACGTTTTATGACTGCGTCACTGTAATTTTCCGTCATGAACATTTGTTGTATCATGACAAAGGTTTATACTTCACAGGATATTAAAAAGAGCGTACCCCGCGAAGACGTCGTCAAAATGACAAATGCTTAAATTCCCTGCAACCGAAAGTTACACATGTGGCCACCACAACGTATTTGACACAATAGGCCCCTGTTAAATTTTCTTCAACGCTGTAGTTTCAGCCATTGTTAAATAAGGCTTGAGATGTTCAGGCGCGGCGCATTCTAACAGCTTACTGGATTAACTTGCGTGACCAACATACCCAAGTTATGGATTTACAAAAATTGTGATCAACATATGTAATGTTGTATGTTGAATTCAGCCATACTAAAACCATGCATTTTTTCAACCATTATAGCTGCGTTCTAAAGCAAAGCGAGGGTAACGATATTGGCGCATAGCCCGTTGCATTTTGAAAAGTGCAAATGATGCAATTAGTCTGCTTTACAGCTATTTGAAGTATATTGTATTCCAAAATGACTCAAACTTTGATGTCAAAACGGTCACATTGGCCTCTGTGAACATATTATAACTAAAATAATTTCATATGAATGCAATATATGTCCAAAACAAAAACTGACCAGTTATTGAGCTTTCAATCAGTTCTAATATTGTAATGCTGGGAAATTCAGCGTTCACATTTAGGTGCAAATATGGTGAAAGACAGAGATTATTCAGCACTTCTTTATATATTTAAATGACAGTCGGGGTTCTTAGTTATTGTTGCATTTAAAGGCAGCAAACAGTGGATTATGAAAATTTGGTTTTCCTTGTTCCGTCTGATGCGGAAAGAATGTTTTCAGTTTAGCCTGTATAAACTTATTTTCGCTGTATTTTGTGATGTTCGACCTGACAGAACGGGTGACCGAGCATAAGGAGGACATCATGCATGATACGACATACTAGGACGCCTCAAGTGAATTAGGAAACTTTGTTGTGGTAACGATCCTTTCTAGTGGGTTACCCAGCTCACAACTGTGAAACCCGTATACGCACTCCAACGTGCACCTACAACAGTATTCTTAATACGCGGAAACCACCCACCTAGATAAAATGTTCCTGCGTTACGTATATTGCAATATCAGAAGCAACAATTCCACAACCACTTCATTACTTTTCATGTCAAGAAGTTAAGTGTTCAAAAACATGCCTAATACTTGTTGATAAAATGTACATTTACTGGTATTGGTATCCTACACGGTAAGACCGTTTCATGTCTTCCCAGTGCCGCTCATATTGCTCCACATAACGATGCACTACATAAAAAACTAAAAAAATGCATACTTTAGGTTTTATTTGTGTTCAAAGGTTTTGCATCATGTTTGCGTAAATGCGTGAAGCCTGAAACATAAGGGGCTCTACAGAGAGGTGACGAATAGAAACTAAATCCTATGCATGTTAGTAATTAGCAGAGATGTGTAAGCGTCATTGCGTTTCCGTTCATCAACTTTATTCAAAGAACAACAATATCCTCTTTTGATGGAATAATCGGGGTACTTTAATGTCCTGCACACTCACCAGGTACCCGCCACAATTAAAATTTTTTCTACACTGTAATCAGCTACTTTCATGCCTTGCAGACTAGTTTACTAAACGAAACTTGTGCACAAACTCATATCCGCTTCTCAGTAATGCAAGCCATAACACGTACCGGCCACAAGCCAACTGTGGACACTGTCGGGGCCATGCTGCGGCAGTCGACGGCAACAGTTCCAGACGCACCACTTCCTCCGTTCAGGCATCCTTGGATGTGCCGATCTAAAGCTGTTGACAGTTGAAACAAAAAGAAAAAAATGAACTTGAAGTTCCCGAGCAGCTATGTAGTGCACATACACAAACAAAAATTATTAAGGCCTGTTTTAGGTGACTCTTCGAAGCATTCGTTGTTTCGCCAACTGATATCTCATTGTTACAATGGCAGCGTAGCACAATCATCTGTCAGATTTTTTTCACTGTCTCCTAGACAGCAACAATTCTGTACTGCCATGATGTTTAGTACTGGACGCGTGTGACAGCATTTAGGCAGCCTTCCGAAGCATAGACCCCGGAATTATGGCTCTTCTTATCACTCGCAAGAACGACGCATCCTTGTTTATATAGACTCACTACTAGGACTTTATTGTCCTTTTTTACCTTATTTTCACCGTTATCTTTCAAGAGGGCAGTAATCGGCACGTACTTTTATGTGCTTACTATCTTTGTTTCTTTTTTTGGCCCGCAATGATTGGAGCCAACGCGCAGCATGCCTCCATAGAGCCGACATCACAAAATGGGATCCACTTGTTAGGTGTGACTGGCCAAGTGTAGCCCAGATCAAGATCATTGGGCTGAAACTACCAAAACCGTAATCTTGACACGTAATGGAACAAAAAACCCGAGCACTAGAATTTACAATTTTTCCTCCATTCAAACTCGTTTTAGTAGTATTATATAATAATAAGCACACTGTCCAGTTATTCAACATCGTTTGAAGAGGCAGTTATGCCTGTAGAGCCCAAGTCAAGTAATAGAACTGGGAAAATATCATATTGCGGTATCTGTTACATGTAACAGCATTGCGCGTAGCAAAAAATAATAATTTTGTCATTTTGTGCATACGGCTCTTGTGAAATTATGTTCTCAAAATGTTGGGAAGTCAGATAATAAGCGAAATACTAAAACAACGATTATTCACTGCTGAACAGTTCGCTCAAATGGTGAATAAGAATATTTTGATTCTGAAACCCACATCTATTCAAGCGTCTGAAGTGAACAAAGTTGCAGAATTTTACAATGCACAGCTGTGATTGACGTTTCGCAAAGACGCTGTAAGTTGGATTTCAGCAAGAAATTTCGCGAATGCAAAACTCTTGTTCGAGAATGCTTGCCCTGCATTGAATGCATTGACCCCACCCTAATGCGCTGAAAGCGCTGAAGCTGCAAACACGCTTTGCGAATTGTTGCGAAAATATTGCGCCTTGGTCGTAAGAGCCGCTACGGTAAAAAGAGAGAAATGAAGGAAGTGAAAGAATAGAAATGCAGTTACGCTCCATAAGATACTACAAGTTTTCTTCGCCAATCCTCCAGAGTGCGTATATGCCAAAGCCTCAGACCATCACCCTTCAAACAAACAAACAAACAAACAAACAAACAAACAAACAGATATGAATGTTGGTCGGAGAAATAAACTTCTTCCTGCCAGCGAATGAATGATGTTGTTCGATCTCAAATTGTATTTGCTCGCTCATCCGCAGTAACGGCTTTGGAAAGTGCTAATATCTGACTGGCAGTTCTCGCTCGTTGAAAGGACTTCAACTTTTTCATGGGAACATTAGCTTGCACACTAAAGTTTCGCACTCCATATGCTCTAAAATATAGCATTTAATAAAATGAGCTAGGCACATTTGCTGTAAAGTCACTAATTTTATATCATCGTGCACTAACAAGTTCAAAGAAACATTAGTAGACTATGCGCATAAAGTTTGGAGTCTAGTTGGGTTATTATGCTTTTGCGATTTATAACGAAATATGGTTCTCTAATATGGTTTCAGGAGTTGTCTTACAAGACCATTCTAGTTTGCTCAATTTCAACTATATAGCAAAACTACGCTACCTGCTAGGCTTGCTCAAGCAAGCCTAGCAGGTAGAAAGGAAAACAAAGAGTTAAAGCAAGCAGATGAAGCAAGCAAAGAGTTAAAGAGGTAGTTAAAGCAAGCAGATGCTCGTTTGACTAGTTTACACGTAAAAAGGAAAAAAGGACAATAATAGATCCGACGGGAAAAAAGAGTAAAAAATAGCTAGTCAACAGCTTCACTAATCAGAATTGAACATGATTGCATCATCGGGCCATGCCTTGAACGCTTTGCCATTAGCTTAAAATGCATCGCTTGCCAGCCCTGCCGTCGGAAAATGAGTGGCCTTGCACGTGATATTTGGCTTTGTAAACTAACACACGGGTACAACCTTTCTTCGCAGTAATGTTGTACCTATAAAAAGGAAGCAGATATCCGCTGGTTTTCTGAAAAATAGTACTAAAGCTAATGCACCAATATCTCAATTTTCTTGCTGCAATGACTACTGTTTTTTTTGTTATGAACCTAAAAGCGTAGCGGCAAGTTGTAATAAATAAAACGCTTTCGGCCACAATATATATATATATATACGCTAACGTAGTGTGCGTTGAGGAATGAAAACTTCGCTGCGATGCGCATTTTTCATATAGGTTTTTTTGACGCAATAACAATGCGAGCAAGCAACACCAATGTCAGGCCGGTGGTAGCTGTAGCACTTGAAGAGCAGCAGGAATATGTGGCAACCACACCTAGTGCCTTAATTCAATCGCCAAGGTGAGTTGTCGCTAAAGCGCCCAAATCCCACTTTCTAGACTCCTGTTGTAGTATGCCGAGAGACTGCACCTGTTACATTCACAGGGACAGGACGATAGATGGAGTGCACTTCCATTACTAGCGGAAAGACATGCACGTGGTGACCCACGTAGGTGCGGTTTGAATTGTCGCGTGAACGATGACTCCGGTTAGGCCAGCGACCGTCCTCCATGCAGGCGCATTCGGTTAGAACAACTCACCTGTCCGTTTGAGATCTTGAAGGGCAACTTTGTTGCTTGTCAGAAGTTGCTCCTTGACTTCCGGAAACGGCGTCAACGTGACGCACACTAATTCATCAACACTTACTTCGGCTCCTACCAATAGAAATACACCTTTTCTGACAGGCTCTGTTTCACTGCCAGCCTTTTACTGCTTAAGAGATGTCGACGACGTTCGCAATCCATCATATAGAGGTAAACTTCGGGCCCATGTTGTAACAGCGCTTTGTGAAACCGCCGCAGCTCTGCATGTTAAGAGAGGCTGCCATATGCGGACGTGCGTCTTCTCTCTGTACGTCAAAAAGAACCCCTTATGAACGCAAAAGAGCGAAATCTTCTAATCTTTTAGAGATGGTATCGGGTCGACCTTGTGGTTTGTGGCACTACCTATATGAGGCGTTCTTTGTGGCCTACTACTAGGCGCTCTCATTCAAGAGCTGTGACGTGTTTATATGCAATCTTCTGGTTGTTACTCTGATTTCGTCATTGAGTATTGATGCATGCAAAATAAATGTATTTGCTAGAATTTATTTTGCTGTTGTTCCTGATAATATAAAAAACAACACTGCCGTATAGCGTATTGCCCACAGTTCTGAACTTTATTTGCTAGTATACTTAGATGCATTGTCAATGCCCTAAAATGTTAAAACCGGTATAGCACAATGATCTCAAAAGTGGTAAAAAAATTGCTCCTTTGTTTGCACGTGCTATCGATGCCGTTGTGATTCATTGTGTTGATATTGCGTTTCACGGATAAATACGGCTTTGACAAGACTGAGCTTCAAAACCCTATAGGGCAAATATTCCTTGAATGGAAGCTCGAGTGATGACGACGAAGTGTTCAGGTATCCAAGCGCTTCGTGCGGACGCTATGGAAGCAATAATGTCAACACCAGCATTTACTCACTTAAGATTTCCGTGAAAAATTCATTGGTGTCCTACAAGACAGTTGGAAACCGTAATAACCAGATATCGATGTCGTGTCCTCCCAGTAAATTTCTATTAACATGGGCTGGTCTGGCGATATCACCGCTATGGAACTTTTGTTCAGAATCAGAAACAATAGACCACTATTTTTTATCATGTATCATACAAATTGCCCAGGAAAACACTTTTAGTCCTCCCATTCGCTAGCCGGGGGCTGAACTTCACAATAGAAAATATACTTTCCTTTGGTGCTTCTGATCTGGGCTTCAGCAACGAGAACGTTTTCTATGCAGTTTGCAAGTTATTGAATAAAACTTAAAGAATTACGCTTTTATTTGTGTGAGTATTATTCCCGAAAAAATATTCCGTCATATAGAGGAGCTTTGTTCACCCATGCTGATTCCTATTCGAGGTAATCAATGATTGTCTGATCTGAACGAGTGGCAAACAACTATTGCAATCCTTTCATTTTGCCTAGGGTGTCTTTTCTTTTTCCTTTTTTTTCTCCGGTAGATAGTTTCGATATTGAACAAAAAAAATCTGACTGAATTAAGTCATCGATTCTTGGCCGATCCCCCTGAGTGGGTACGAACCATGGCTGTGGAATCATCATCATCATCGTCATCATCAACATCATTATCATCATCATAATCGTCCAAGCGCTTCTCTCTGTGCTCTCCGATTTTTTTGGTGAAATTTTCAGTTTTGTATGGTACCTCGGCTCCGCGTCTTGCGGCCATAGACGCGGGGCTACCCGGAGGACTGCCTGGCCAGCAGTCATCTCGGCTGACCACCGCGAGGAAGAGAGGAACTTCACTCAGTGAGAGCGAGGACACAGAGCTGTACTCAGCCACCTCGAAAGACGACTCATTCGACGATGATTTCATTCCTGCCTGGAGCAAGAGGGCGAAGAGGAAGATCCTCAACGCAGCCTCGACCACCTCAGCGAGTGCAGTGACTATGAAGTGAAGACACGAATGCTTGCCACACGTCATCATCTTTGTGCCAGAAGAGTCCTCAGGAAACTTGAAACTGCTGAACAGGCAAGCACTCTCCTCTTTGTTTTTTTTGAACGTGTGGTACCTAACGAAATCAAGCAAATCAGAGTAAATACACGAAAAAAATATACTTCTATAGACGTATTCCACGTGAATGCGCTTGGACCACTCAAACAAGTGACTGAGCTAGGCAGCATCAAATCGCGGCCCTTTACACCGATTGACAACTCATCTATAGCTGGTGTGATATACGACGTAGACATTGCGAGTCCCGACGCTGACTTGCCTACCCTCATCAAACCGGAAAATGAGGGTACTGTCATCACTCAGGCACACCACCTTGGGAAGTCACGCTGTGTGAAACTGGTCTTCAAAGGCGATTTGACCATCCCATGTCAAAGTCGCACGTTGTCGACATCCTGTTCGGCCTTTTGTGCAGAAGCCACTTCAATGCCACCAGTGCTTTAAACTAGGTCACGTCAAAGGCATGTGCCCGAACTTGCTACGGTACCACTGGTGCACAGAGCCCCATTCGGAAGATGTGTGTCAGCCAACAATTCCTAAATGTGGTAACTGGAATGGCTCGCACACTGCCTCATCAAAAGACTGCCCTTTAATTAAGAAGGAGCGTTTGGTGCTTAAGCGAAAGGTGACACACAATTCGACCCACAGGGATGCTGCCGAAACGGTCCAGCGTCGGCAGCGGCGTCGATTCCATCGTTCGACCTCAAAGACTGCGCAAGCTCAAAACGACAGTGCCACCTCTACTGCTGCACCATTAAGTCAAGCCGCAACAGGACCAACCAATTCAAAGAATACTTCGGAGAGGACTATCTCTACAGAGAAATGAACTATTCTTTCAAGTCATCCGCTAACCATAGAACGACAGCAGAACGCACCCACTCAGGGGTCTTCACAAAGCGCTGATAACACAAGTAAGTAAGATGGCAAAGTCACAACTAAGCTTTGTTCTTTCATGGATGCCACCCGGCAGATCTTGTTGGACATGAGGACAACGTCTGCTCGAAGCGCTCTCAAAGTACTGGACGCCTTGAGCCCAGTACTTCAATCGCTCGAGGGGAAAAATGGCTAACAATCACCATCGTTTCTAAGAAGTCAAGGAAGCATCCATCATTCAGTGCAACTTTAGTGGACTAAAACCATGTCTTTTCGGACTTTCCCCAATTAGTGTGCGTTATTATGTTCCAAGTCATGAGCATTTGTGAACCAAACGCGTGTGCGATCTCCTTTATCTCATTTTTCCCCATCTTCCAAACTCCCTCTTCTCTATCCCCAATGTAGGGTAGCATACCGATCGCTCCAGAGTGGTTAACATCTCTGCCTTACCTTTTCCTCCTGTTCCCCCCCCCCCCCAAATAGAAGCACACGAAAGATGTTTGGATATCGATAGGGTGGTCAAAAAATCGCTTTGCTTCCCTGTACTCTCGTGTGGATAATAGGTTGGAAAACGGGCGTTGACAAAGAGGCACCTAGTTGAAAACAACAAGGATATAAAAACACTGTGATGTGTTCTAATCATGGTAGTGCCGAAAACCGGGGTCATCGCAACAGTGCAGCCGTGTGTTTAGAAAAAGTTTGTAACGATTTGAGACTCAACTATGCGAGAGCAATCAGCTCTGATTTCCTACATTTTTTTGCATAATTTGGCATAATATAAAAAAGTATAGTTATTTGAGCTACATAAAAACTAATAAAGATTGCCTTTTACATCACGAGCGTTCTTTTTATCTGAAAAATCAATAGGAGACTTTCTATAGCCTTCAAAAACGTGAAAACGTCGTTTCATTTTCGACGTTACGAGCTCTAAGTAAGGTGATTGGAAGTTTTTTTGAAGGGCCACAACGCTAGCGATCTTGAAACCGTCTATATGCACTTCTTACTACATCCTAAACCTTGTAGATCGCCCATAATTCTTCGTTCTGAATTGACTTTTCACGTTGTGAACGCGTCTTAAATTGTGCCTGTCCACCATACTCCAACCAATTGCAAATGACATGTGCAACTGTTTTTTTTAGAATGTAATTCCTCTGGCAAATCCACGGTTCACGATACAGGCTTACAGCAAAGGGAAAACATGGACAAGAAAACCGAAGAAAACAACAAATAGTTTACATCACACGATGCCGAATTCCGCACCTTAACTATTACCTACATGAAGCTGGACTCACAGCATCTCCGTTATGTCTCTTTTGCAAGAAATCAGAACCAATAGATCATTTTTTTATCCTGCCAACGACATTCTTATCAAAGGAAAAGATGCCTGGTCAAAGCAATTGAGAAGCTAGGTTTAAAAGCAAACATGGCAGTAATATTATCTTTCGGAGGGATTACATTAAGTTATATTCACAAGGAGGTTTGTTTTGCCGTGTATGCGTACATAATGGCAACAAAAAATTACCTTGTTAGTCTATATTTATGACTATTTCAGGCTACGAGACTACCTGAATGCCTGACTCATAACTCACTTGGTGATCCTGCCGCTCGGTTCTTGGCCGATCCCCTTTTGTGGCCGAGAGCCAGCAAAGCTGAAGGCTCACTATCATCATCATCATCATCATCATCATCATCATTTGTTTGTCACCGCACTGAAGAGATGTGGTGTCGGCCTCTCAAATGCGTAACCCATAAGCGTTGGTAAATTTTCAGGTTTAATAAGGGCTCATAGAAAAGGGTAACATACACTCTAGAAAGTCCCAAAGAACTCTAACGCCCGTATGCGGAAACGCTGCTTGACTATAACTTGACTTGCCATTGACTTCAATGCAGCACAAGCGCGTTACAAACACGCTGTCTTTAGGCGGTGCCAAGACAGCACAAACGCGCAGACACTTTTTGAACTCACTACATTGAGGTGGTTTCAAGTCAAGTTCAAGTCAAGGAGCGTTTATAATTACAGGGGTGAGTCTCAAGTTTGAATAAATGGAATGCAATCAAGCACACGTGAAAAGTCACTCATTCCACTGCGATATGGTGCATTAGTGAGCAAGCACGCCAAGCTTGAGTGCCGCATTCGTCCTAGAAATTGACATGGGTATTTCGTGGTATTGAATATAGTCGGCACGGTAAGCTTGATAGGCCCAGTCCTTACGATTAATTATGATGACAAGGGAAAATTTATCATAAAAAAGTGACATAGCGCCCTTCCTCTCTGGGGCTGTGCATCACCTATGCAGTCTCCTGCAACAGCTGTTCATGCAGTTGGTGACGCAAAGCTGACAATATTGGAGCTGCAAAGTACCTTCATTCGTAGAAAAATGTTGACTGCTGTTAACATTCAATGCTGCAGGAAGCGCGAGAATCAGCAGCGCATGGGCTTCAAAACACTGCAGCACTAGTACACTAATTTTTTTTCTCAACGCAGACAAGTTCAACAGCAGCAAGCACGAATACGTGAAAAAACACCAGGTCTAGTTGTAGCGTAGAAATCGTGCACATTAGCCGAGTTTTCCAGCGAAGAACTTTGACAAAGGAGAGATGCCCGTTAACCCCTTTGATTTTCAGATGACTTTATATTTAACAATAATTATACAGAAATCACTGCGTTAAAGTTTTAATTATAGATTGTATTAATCACGAATGTCCCAAAATTATAACTTCGTCCACATTGCGAAGTATTTTATACCAAGCAATGCTTAAGGATATTGAAGCGCGCACTAAGAGGGTACTCCCACCCCCCAGATTACCTAAGGCAGGTGGAGGGGGAAGGGTTGCAAAGTGTGCCAGATACATTTACTCAGTCCGACATCTCGTGTCAGAGTTTAGCGAGCAGGGTTGTGGTCACACAAGTTTTCGACACTAATTGCGGCCAAAGGCCCCCACAATTTTGCATTATAAGAGTTGCTTACTTCCCATATCTGGTTTCGCCAAACAAATGACTAAACGCAGGCCGTCCTGAGAAACACGTTACATCATTTTTGTTTTTTTAACCGTTGTTAATTATTCTATTTTGGACTCCACCGAAGGAGTGAGAGCTGCTGAGTTAGAAGGAATGGGGAACCCTGCGCCCGCCTACGCTCAAAGTTCAAAAATATGTTTTTGTAATTTAAAGCAAAAATATCACAACATTAAGATTCACTATGTCAGGATATCCAATTATCCGCTTTAAATTGGGGTATAAAGCTAACTTTCGACTGCAGCAGCACGTGGCGTAAATTGTTCTTCAGTACGAACCAAAACAATAGTTTCAAAAAATGTGTAATGTTTTTCTAAATTTGAGAAACTTAAGTGGTCTGAAGATACTTTTATCGCCAACAATACTTATCACACACTAAGCAATCATTACTCAGATCATAATGCATAGTGCGACATTGGAATAAAAAAATCACTAAAAGAAATATTTGGGAAATTTTTCGAGGCGGGTACGGCTGCAAAGCTGCAATAATTGCTTGAATTCATAGCACAAAAATGAACAAGTTTATTTTTATATAATGTAACTTTTGCGTTGAAAGGAGGAATGAGTACTACATAATAGCGTGTCTCTGGAATGACACTAGGACGATGTTCTGCGAAACTTTGGAGCACTCGCGTAGCGAAAAGCTTTTTGTTTTTCAAAATAAACCTCGTAATAAATATTCGCAGTGCAGCTAATTTTAACTATTTTTGTTCGAATACATTTGGGATGTTTGCCAAAATGACTGGAAAGTCGCTTGCTCTCATTGCCAAATTCAATATCACAATATGTAACAGCAGCCTGCCCTAAGGAATGCGCTAATAATAAAGAAATACCTAAATTTTTATTGTAAGCTGAACTATATGTGTACATGAGCAAACTTAAACATTAGTAAAAATAATCACTATCGCACCGGCTATCTCGAGACGGAGGCGCGTGCTGCGTGCAGCCGATGCGCGTGCCCCACCTGCGTGATTTAAACGGGGCAACGAGTGAGCTGAAGGGGGACTTCTTGTTTGTGTGTACCGATGAATGGACGCGGTCTCACTCTAATCAACAGCTACTGCCTTGAACCACAACTTCACCCGCTCTACACTGCACCCATAGGGCAATGCGCTGTACCTTTTGTATGGGCCATCACGTGGACAAATTGTTGTTGGTCCTGCCTGTCACGCCTGCAACCGGGACGCAGCAACAAAAACAAAGTTTATATCATGTTCACTCGGCAACAGCGATTGTTATGGGCGAAATAAACGTGAGAATAAGGCAGTAACGATTGTCGTTAATGAAAAACCCAGGTACTGCCTCTTTGCGTTTATTTTGCTTGATAGTTGACGCTGAGGCTTTGGTCTTTTTTTATCAAGAAGCAAGTTGCATGATTAAAAAAAAGACGTTCCTATATCCCTGTGAAATGGAGGCCAGAGTAGATGATGGTCATAATGTGAGAGCCTCTGCCATCCTGGCGTGTGGATCGCCGCCATGCGTCGCATGCATGTGCTATGCGAGAGCGCTATGATGTAGCGGCGGGTCGCCTTGAGCTGCCACGAAATAAAGCGCACAATTTTGATGGAGCACAACTTTCATGTTCGAAGAAAAGAAAAGTAAAGAGAAAAAAAAATAGAAAAATTGTGAAGTCTACTCTTTGACAACATATGCAGTGCCTCCAAGAGAAGGAACAGCAGAACAACAAGCTTTTTATCATTTCTACTTGGCTTTTCTTTTCTCTTGATGATCATCTCCTACTTACAGCGAGTTGTTTAGACGTTCGCTCTCCCCTAGAGCGAAAGCCACAAAAAAAAAAAAAAAAACGTATGAGCCGTACCTGCATGTTTCCCTGCAAGAGTCCAAGAAGGACGATAGTCTTGAATGTAAAAAGAGTGAACAAAACCTTTGTTTGATGTTCTGTGTGAGAAAATTGATTAATTGTATTCTGTAAGCACTGGGTCAGAAATTCTCGATCCGTGCAGCGAAGCCAAACGAGCGCATCGAGGCACGTTAGACACCAGTTCTATTTGGCAGTTATCTTCGAAAACGAAGGAAGCGTGAGCGCCAACGAAGAATGATGCGTGCCCGTCTCGAAAGGGATTAAGATACGGCAAAGCAACGGGCAGATGCCACCAATCACCGTGTCGTCTTGGGAAAGTGTCGGAAATAGGACTCGCTCGCTGGATTCCGTGCCGACCGGTTGTGCCCCCGCGATTTCTGACGTCAGCGTAGCTCTGGTCAACTGGGCTGGCCCTACGTCATCTCCTGACGCCGACCTGCGACGACTCTGTAGCTCTGACCAACTGGACTTGGCCTACGCCATCTCCTGATGCCGACGAAAGCTCTTGCAAGTGGTGCCCCGTCCTCAGACTCCTGTGACCGTGTTGCCATCTTTCCTACCTCTCCTATCCCCTCAATATGTCCTCGCTCGCTGGCGTAGCGCATCTTTCTCTATATATATACCTTTATTCCTATTCTTTTATTCCCTCCTCACTCCCATACCTTGTGAGCTACTGTAGAGGTGTCGCACCTTGATACAGAAAGTTACGGGGCTCACTTTTCTCTTCCTTTCTTTTCTTAGAAACACTCCAGCCTCAAAGACACTTACCTTTTTGAGCATCGCGTTGCACTGTGAGTGCAACGTGATTAACGCTATGATCCTTATAATTACTTGTGTGTGCCTTCTCTTGTATAAAGGCACACATACAAAACATTGACGTGTTGTTATGGTGCCTCAGATATGCCCAAAAATTGCTTTTTATTGATAATCGCACAAGTATAAACACTGAAACTTGAGCAATATTGGTGAGCGCTGCGTAAATGGCTGGCTGTTTGAGATATCGTTCGGTGGTGCTTTTAGGGGAATCGTTAGCGCAGACAAACAGACAAATGTACAGACACACAGACAGGAAGACAAACAGACATACAGAGAGACCAAAACTTTGTCGTCGAAGGTCGTCAAGAAAGACTGTCGTCTTCAAAGAATTTGGGGACACTTAGGGTTCACCTTCAAGCGTTGAACGTGACAGCGAAATCCGACCCCTAATGCGCCCTTTAACCACTAAGTGCATACTTATTATTATGTCTTGTTACACACACACGCATACACACACACCACACACGCACACACACACGCACGTGCGCAAGCGCGACGTATCTATAGTAATGCAATGAATGTGCAATGTGGTCACTTCCCTCTGCTAGAACGGCACTCTGCTGTGGTCGAGACAGGTTTTTCACGATGTGTGACAGATGGCACACAGAGACACACGCACACGCACGCGCGTCAAAATGGTACATATAGGTGTTTGATCTAACGCAAGATCTAAAGCAAGCCTCCAAGATAAACGTCATGCACTTGACATCTGAAAGGCCCCGGCCGCCAAGATCGGGTGCGCGTGGTGGTGTGCGCGCCAGATCCAGGCGGCCGTGGAGAGGCCATAAAGAGTATCACGATGCCTCACAGATGGCAGCACATAATCTAGCGTTCCGTTTGCTTGATGAACGCCTCTGGAAAGTCATACGTTTTCCGGCATGTAGACATAGTTATTCATTTTCAAAGCTGTTCGAAAGTTCAATCTGTTTTTCGTGACGACTGCTGCACTATTCCAGCCTTTTTCGAAGTAGTTTCGTGGCCTCCAAAATGCGCCTACAAATCGTCGAATGGGCTCGTTTTCGTCGTGACACCTGTCGAACAAAATGCGTCAAGGAGACTACTTCCTTTACGCGGCATTAAAAAGTGTTTTTTTTTTCTGAAGCGGCTGCAAGTAACATAGTCGTTTTGTGGTAAGATACCTGCTCTCTACGCGAACAGCCTGGGTTCGTTCCTCAAAGTGGCCGAAAAATTTATTCTTTATTTTGTTTGCTTCTTTGTCGATTTTTTTTTGCTCACGGATGATTTTCCTCTCACAACCAACGGTACTGACGCTGACGGCGGAATTTCTGTGACACGAGCTCTTTAACGCTATCACGTTAAAATAGACTTGCCTTCCACTTGCGTGCGCGCAAAGGACATTCTAACACCCGTAGCAGAGTGAGAGCCTAGATTGTGCGAGCATTTATGCATGTGGAACTCGCTACAGAATTAGTACGAATTAGTTACATTCACTTATTTTTCACGCATCAGCCATGCGTGAACTTCACTTGCGAACCTCATGGATGTGTGCTACATTTGTTCTTACTCGTTGCGTACGCTCATATTACCCGTACGTTTCTGTTGTTTCTACGTGACGTGCAGTAAAAAAAAAGCATGTGCCGATAGAATGGTAATGTTTTTCAACATTGTGCCGTTCGTTCATATAAATGCTCTAAATATTGCTTTGGTTATTTTGCTGCGTTTTTAAAACGTATTGTTAGGACTGCGCACACTGCATGCTCGTTCTGTTTGCGTACTAGAAATACTAACTCATATGTTGCGTACACCACCCATTACTCACTGCACTGTAGGGAAAAATAAGCCCAGAAGTGGAGTACATTACTTGTCCTCTAGCACACGCCTGATGGGGTTTTTGTAAACACTGCTCAGAGGAAGTAAAAAGTTGACTCACCAAGAAGACAGAGTTTTGGGATGAATTTAGGGGAATATATATTTACTGTAACGAGGACAGTGGACACAGAGCTCGAGTGGAGAATGAAGAAGGATGATGAAGAAGAAGAAGCATCCTTCACTGTGAGCCGTACTCGTTTCGAAGGTTGTGGCCATAGTTTGCATCCTTGCAGCCCCATTTCATTCTATTAGAGTGTTTTTGTAGGGCTAATGTCGATCAGATTTCTTTTTCCGCTTGTAAGTTCAGGCATGTAACTTTCCTCCCCTGGACAAGGGGCTTCCTTGGGTCCGCTTCTCTTTCACCACCGGAGACCCCATGGTCCTGTTCTTCCGTAATGATATCTCTGCAGTTCCTGTTGCCCTATTACCAACAAATGAGGATACCATACAGATGAAGAATGTGAAAGTAATCAAGCTGAGCTGCTACAGCCGCAGCTCAGTTTCAGAGTATTTCGGACGTCCGACTGTTCAGCAAGGGTGGTATCCTGTGTTTGTCGTCCGACCAGCTTTGTGTCCAAGACCTCCTGAATTGTTTTATGTTTGCCTCCAACCCACTGAGTGCATTCGTCCCTTATCACTTAGCATTCGTGAAGGGGTTTGTGCGAGGTGTAGGCATTAATTTGACTCGAACGGAGGCATTGGAGATGTTAGCAGCATCTGGTGCAATCTGCGTTCGTAGGTGTAGCCGTGTGGTTGATAAGACCAAAGTCCCTACGGAGTCGGTGATTGTGACATTTGCTTGATTGAGATTACCAAACTCAAGGCCTGACCCCCTTATCTATCGAGTCGTACCACCGTCGCCTCGACCGCTGCAGTGCGTAAAATGCTGGCGTTATGGCCACATGGTGAAAAGGCTGTAGGTCCGCTCTTAGATGCCAAATATACGGGAAGCCTCACAACGCAAATGAGTGTCAGAGCAAAGAAAAAAATGCTGTCTATAGAATGAAGCGCACAGTGTGGACAATTCAAATTGCTCTGCTGAGGCTAGAGAAATTCGAATTCTCAAAATCGTAGATCGCAGACGCTACTCCCGAAAAGAAGCCTTAGCTGAAATTCAGGCTAGAAGTCAGGGCTGTGCAGGTTTAGCAGCCTGTCATGCCAAGTTGGCCGATGCATCTTTGTCTCAATTCATAGTGGCAGTCGTCGAAAGAACAATGAAAAAGACTATGGAGCGCTTTGCTGCAAACATTTGTAGGACTCTATCTCAAAGTTTGACCAACCAAGTGACACATAATTAGAACGCCGGCGAAATATATAATCTCTCAGGCTGCAGAGCTGCCACGACTGATTAATGAAGTAGAAACCGCAACCACGCCGTCCGATTTGGTCAACGCAGGATTCTCTGTAGATGACAACCAGAACCAAAGGAACAATGTAAACGATGAAACTGCGCAGTCTGAAGATATAAAGTTGGACACTAGATCACTAAAACGCACTACGTTTCCTCTATCAAAAAATCTTCACCAAGGCATGAAAAAAACAAAAACAAATGCCTGAAAGACAAGACAAGCCTCTATAGGATAGATTTCTTAAAAGAATCCATTCTGAAAAAGGCAGTCACAAAGGAAATTCTTTAAAAAACATAGGGTCAATTATGATTCTTCATTAGAATCGCAGATGAATTCACTCTTCAATGACTGATCTTTGAAATATTTGTCTTCGAAAGACACCCCAGATGTATTTGCATTGTAGAAGACATGGCTCTCACTAGATGAACTGTTTCAATTAGCCAGCTACCGTTTGTTTAGGCTAGGCCACATGTCCAGAAGTGGAAGAATAACATTTTTTATCTCTAACAAAATCAGTTTTAAGGTAAAAATTTCGTACAAATACAAGTACCTAGTATGTAAGTTTATTGCGATAGACGTAACACAACCCGGTTGCCAACCATTCTCCGTACTTAATGTGCCCTTCACGAACGGTGCACAAGACACTATATGATCGGACATGGCAATCAGATTATAGTGGAAGGAGAAAATTGTAGTCGGTGATTTTAATTGCCAAACAGCATGTATTTTTAGTTTTTTGCCGATTCGTTGGGTTAAAGTTGACGTCACTGCGGTATAAATGGTGTTTCCTGAATAAAATATTCCAGTTGCTAGTAGCGCGTCGTCTGTGTACTTCTCTGTTGTGTGTCGTTTTTTCGCGCCCCGTATCATCATGAACCAGCACCAACTCGCCCAACTTTTCACTTTACTGAGTTTAATTGTCGTCACACACTTTGGGGGCTTCAAAACTAATCAGTGTAGTAAACGTCTGTGGTAGTGGGCAACAGATAGTAATCTATCGAGCTTAAACACCAGAACGCTCCCATTTATTCGTGATCGAATAAATGGGAGCGTTCACCCTTCAATTTAGGTCTCTTAAGTTGGAGTATTTCAAGCTCGTCCTGGGATTGCGCTGGACTGCGCCACTAGTAGTGATCATTTTCCTATACGTTTTGAAATTTCTTCCCCGAGAACCCTTCTATGCCCTCGAGTCAAAACGTTTGAGAATTACAAAAAAAATAGAGATAACCTAACATCACCTTTATCGTCTCCCTCCAACGAAAGTAATGATTGCAAGTTGATCAAGTTAAACACAATTATTGATAGAGCCTACAAACGAGCTGAATTTACTGTTTGAGTCGTTCGAAAGAGCGCCCTGTAGTTCTTGTTAAAATGAAGATAGCACACGAGATCACCACCATCGCAAGGCAACTTGAAAGTAGCTTACTCACAATCAATGCCCTAAAACTAGTTTGATTATTAATTTATAACAGCTAAATTTAAACGCACAGTTGCTAAATAAAAAAAAGAATACGATCGTAGACATTACGACTTCCTCTCAAAACCGAAAAATAAGAAAGCACTGTTCCGATACATGAGAAGAAGGAAGATCCTGCCATAACCAGTAAATTCGGATTATGAACATTTATCGTCCCAGCAAATGTTTAAAGCTCTGGATCTGATCCCCAAAGCTTTGGAGGGTATATTTAAATCAACTACACCTACCAGGTGGCAGATTCGTACAAACCAGGCTGATTTTTAGGAAGTTACAATGTCAGAACTATCCTACGTGATGAGGCAGTTACCCCTATCATCTCCGGTCCCGGATGGAGTTACAATATTTATGATCCAAATATTACTTAAGATATCTTCCCGTGAAATTCTCAATATTATCTCTAAAACCTGCAAGGATTCCTTTTCGTTGGAAATTAGTAAAGGTAATTCAATTGTTCAATCTGGTGTGCCAATGCAGATTTGAGAGCCGAATAGAGCTTGCTAAAAAAGAAGACAATACGCGGCACTGGTGACCTTTGACATTGCGAAAGCCTATGATAGCGTTGAACATTCAATTTTGCTGAACTCTCTGATGACTTTAAACTTCTCACAGTACATGAAAGCGTGGTTAGCAGAGTTCTTGACTTCACGGGAATTTTAATGTGTCAAGAATGGATGCTCTTCATCTAGATACAAACAGATTCGCGGAGTTCCCCAAAGAGCAGTTATTTCGCCTCTTCTATTTATTATACTAATCAATTCTATACCGAACTGCTAAGATTTCCATGTCTATGTATATGCTGATGATATACTTTTCTTTTCTGATGACAATGATATTATGCTCTACGGTAAAAATTACAAATACACTTGAGCATGCTGGAAAGATGGCTGCTGTCAATTTCAATGGCTTTAAATAGAAATTAGAGTGCTCTCTTGGCGTTCCCCATAGCAGATTTCATTTCAATTGCCATTGTTCATAATCAGAAACCCATTGCGCAAGTAGACACCTTTAAATATTTGGGTACGTTGTACGGCAGAAAACGTAACTGGAGCCCACATATAGAGTACATTGCGTCTAAGGCTCAACGGGCTTCAGGCTTATTGCGAAGAATCAGTAATCACAAATTTGGCGTAGAGACACCTTGTTAATGTTATACAAATTGTATATGCGCCGAATATTAAAATTCGGATTTGTCTTGTTTTAAGGAGGACCTGCGTTCAAAACTAAGCCGTTGGTTCTCTTGGAGCAGGAAGCTCTGCGCTTGTCTCTGGGTCTCCCTAAGTATACAGCAATTAATGTTATTTATCAGGAAGCGCGTCTCACTACAATGCCCTGCCAATTCCGCTTGTTAAAAGCACAGACATTTCTAAAGTTTTACAGCTTACCAGTGAGAAGAGCTGGATACGTTTTCATCGGTGACCCGGATTTTTTCTTTCTCGCTCATTGGCCTCCTTTCCATACACCACAAATATTCTTTGTACAAAAAAACTGACAAGTGTAAATGTAAATATTAGTGAGGTATTTGGATCTGATATCTCATATCATTGTATTATTATAAAATATCGTGAGATCTTTCCTCAGCAATCTAAATTTCAATCCCACGAATTCTTAGAGAACAGACTAGCAGATCTCCTGCAACTTACACAGACACGTAACATAATAGCTACAGATACTTCTATCGATGACAAAAGGGCCGACATAGGAATAGTCACCCAATCACTTGACTGGTCATTTACCGTGAGGCTACCCGATTTCACTACTGTTTTTGAGGTGGAGCTATTGGCAGTCGTCATGGCACTACGAAAACTTCCTAGGAATGAGAACCGGGAACTAATAATTACTGATCCGCTTTCGGTATGCCCTGCTCTTAAAATTTCGCATACCTGTCGTGCCACCACGACGTTACCAATTTTAGTTCCGTCTCAGCTAAAGTATCTGAAATTAGTATGGGTTCCAGGTCATTGTGGGTTAACAATAAAGGAAATGGCCAGCGCCTTAGCATGCTCATCGCTAGATCTCCAATAGTTCAAGTTCTCCCGGTGGTAGAATACTTCACCGCAGCCAGGTGTAGAAGATTAACTATTCACACAAATAAAATGGAAGCAATAACCATGTGGGCGGAATATAATCACCTAAAATGTTCATGAAAATTGCAGTGGAGCCATTCTCAACAATCATATGTGATTATCACCAGATTTCGATGTCGTGTTCCTCCGTTAAACATTTACAGGTACAGGGCTAGTCTGATGATATCCCCTCCTCTACCGATTCTGTGGAAAACTGGAAAATATTGCACATTGCTTTTTGTCGTGTGGAAGATATTGTCGTATCAGAACTCGACTTATAATTACTCCTTTTACAAAAAAAGACTTCACCTTATCAAAAAAAAATATTTTAAGCTTCGGTGCTCAGGATTGGGATTCTTCCACGGGGATGTCTTAAGTGTCTTATGTAATTTCATTATAACTGCTCAACGAGCACCGTTTTATTTTGGTATTAAATGTCTTCGTCATTTCGTTAGGTTAAAGCTAAAGTTTTCAATATTATTCCCGTCAGGTTAATATGGCAGTCTGTAGTAAGGCTCAAAAGCATATTACTTGTAGTTTCATTGAATATTTTACGTGACATTGCCAATTTCTTTCGTTATTTTTTGTTTTAAATTTCATAGCCTACCTAAAACAGCATTTATCAGTATCCATGTTGCATTCTTGGCCAATCTCCTAAAGTGGGTACGTGCCATGTATCTAAAGAAGCAAATCAAAGCAAAGCAAAGTGATCATAGGCTTGCATTTAGTTAGCCCTTGCACTATATAAATCTCTCGTTCACCAAGTGTGGACGTGCTCGAATGCATCTAGTCCTCACTCAACAACTTCGAAGCGGGACACTCCAACGACCTTCTGCAATGACTTATCCGGGGGCGTCTCAGGGCGCCACTCCAGATACTGACCGTACATATCTTCTGCCCTGGCGCTATCCGGCAGCGTGACCCCCCCCCCCCCCATATTTGGGGGCGCGGACGACAAAAATGTGGACAACTGGATTGCCGAGTACGAACTGGTGAGTGTGTGCAATAACTTGAACGCGGCTGATAAGCTTAGAAATGTGAACTTTTACCTGACCGACAAGGTAAAACTGTGGTACAGGAATCAT